>NW_011888785.1:21995722-22051089 GCF_000151845.1 Pteropus vampyrus | reverse complement strand
ATATTATTAATAATTATTATGTTTATAGTGACAGTTATACACCCTGTGAATATAAGTACAGTTTTAAGAAAAGCAAAAGCTCTAATTTAATATCTGATAAACTAGACTTAAGAGTAAATAAAATTACCAGAGATAATGAGACATGATGTAATGATAAAAGGGCCAATCCATAAAGAAATTACAGTAATCCTAAACATATATGCATCAAACAAATAGGGTTAAATTTTGTGAAGCAAAACTGATAGAACTGAGAGGAGATATAGACAAATTCACAGAAATCATTGGCGAGTTTAATATTCTTCTTTCAATAATTGATAGAACAATTAAATAGATCAGCAAAGATAGAGAAGAATTCGACAACACCATTAATCAACAGGATCTAATTGACTTTTGTAGAACAATTTACCCAACCAGAGCAGACTAACCATTCTTTTTAAGCACCCACAGAACATATACCAATATAGACAATTTCTTGGGACATAAAACAAATCTCAACAATTGGAAAAAAAAAAAACTGAAATTACATGGAGTGTAATTTCTGAGAACAATGGAATCAAACTAGAAATCAGTAAGAGTTCTTTTCCACTGTTACGAAAATATCTACAAAGCAGCTAACTGCTATCTAAATAAATAGAAATGGAAATCTCATTTGATATCTTAACTACCCAAATCCTTACTTCATGTTACATAATCCTAATGTGAAAAAGTAGAAAAAATAACCAAAAACAACAAAAGCTTTGACATTCTGTTATTAGGTGTTCATCTTTAAAATTAGTAGTATACTTGTCTAGATAAGACAATAAAATAGTGAAAGCAGATTTGGAGATATCACTTGAGCTCTTAGAAACTGTGTGATATTAGATAAATCAATGTATATAAACTCGCAGTTTAGTACTTTGACCTCACCAAGCAACATAATAAACATCCTTCCTTCTTCATTCTATAGCTATAGTTTCTTGGACACCACAGCACAATACTAAGAAACTATGTTTTTAGCTAAAATATTACCTGGAAAAATATTTTGTAGGTTTCATGTACTGTTTCCTATTAAATTTATGATGTACAATATAAAAAAAGGAAAAATTTCCCAAGACCATAAATTAAATAGTTAGTTTCATAACAACAAAATAAATATGGTTTTTAAAGGCATTGTTAAACTGTGTTAACAATGTATAAAATAGAATTTTGAAACTTGGGGAAATTGGAATATGGTTTTCCAACACTTCTATTCAGTTTCACTCTCATACCCCTCTCTCTCATTTACCTTTTTAGAGATTAAAAAAAAAGTACTGAGCCAAGTGAGATTATGCATTGATAATGGAATTATTTATTTTAATAATTATACAGGCAATCATGGAGTAAAATTTAACATGCACTGCACTAAGTAAAAAAAAAAAGTCTTGAAAAATTATTTTGGGGCCAAGTTCTCTTGAGCTTCAGAGAGAGAGAGAGTAAGCTTACATCTAAATAGGTGATGTCCAAAAAAAGTTTCATAATGTAAGTTTCATTTCAAATAGTTTTAAATAGATAGGATTTTAAAAGACAGAGATAGAGAACATTCTGGATGAAGTCAATATTATAAGCAAAGACAAATCTAAGAGTGTATATCCGGGCATGATAAATAGACCAATTTGACAGATTAGAGGCTATTGATATTGTTGTTAGTGAATGATATTCCAAAGATTTTGGTGTTATTCAAATATAATAGGCTATCATGTGCAAATGTATCTTCCTTCTTTCTTATTTTTAAAAAATTTTGTCTGTTTTCTGTACACTGATACTTTCTGCTTAATAATATCAACCTGAGGCATTGTGACTCTTACCCGAAGATGTAAGAGTATGAAAACTGACACAGGGCTTGGGAAGAAAGTGTAAAAGTTTAGATGGCAGCTATTAAAACTTTAATAAGTTGGTATACATATTAATGGAAAAGATGAAGCAAATGTAAACTTTTTTAGTAGATCACAATTATAGCAACTTATTATTAGGTGGTACAGCTAGAGAAGAATGCAAAGTATAGGTGTTTGGAAATTATAATTTAATTAATATAGGCTGATGGTGACCTTATGGGTGCTAGAGATACCAAGTGCCAAGTGAGCACTTAACACAGAATCTAAAATTTAGTATCAAACTCCACACTAGGGAGGGAAATTATGTGGTCGTTATGTGAATCATTTGAGGAGAAATTGTGATTGTAGCAAGAAAGAAATTGAGCATAGTCTTTTAAGAAAATGCATTCTTGAGGGCTAAAAAGTTAAACAAAATAGGAGAGGAAAAAAGAATCAGCAATTAAATGCTAAGTAAGTGAGGGAAATTATAACAGTATTTATGTTGGAGGGGTGTCAAGGAACAAAGCCTTACCTACTAGGGGAGGAAGAGGAAAAAGGGTAAGAGAGAAAAATAAGGCATTAAGTACTGCTGTAAATAATATTGAATTTGCCACCATGTCTCTTCAGTGTCCTAAACAAAAGATGGAATTGCTTAGTATTTCTTTTTGGCCACCAAACACTGATTCTGGAAAATATATCATTCCATGTTTAAGCCATTTTTCATTTCTTTTATCCAAAAATGTAAAAAAAGAATATTTTAATGAGAAAATAATCTTGTAGTTCAAAGAGCTTGGTATCAAGAAACCGAAGCACTAATAAGATGTATTTTGATGACAAGAGTATGTTAGGGATGAGGTAGCAAGTATGGGACATTTCCAGGAAGTCTTCCATGTGGTCTGAAGGAAATTTTGGATTCTGACAACAGAGAGAAGGGAGATAAACAATGAGTATTGACACAAGTTAAATGTAACTCGTTTTGCAAACTTGCTTATCACAATGCTTGATATGGACAGTTTTAGTGTTAAGCCAAATGATTTATGTATAACATAAATTTCAATTAAAGCTGCCTAAACAAAAATTCTTTGGTTTTCACACAGTTTTCTACATAATATTTGATAATTCCCCTGGACAACTTTTGGGAGACTTTTAGGGGAAAAAAAAATGAGGAAGAGCAAAAGTATTTATTTACTTTGTACTCTTATCTAGGAGTAGGTTTCTAAGTTATGAAAAACAATGAAGAAGGGTTTCCAACAATCTAGAAACATTTAGAAAAGCATTTTCATACATATAGATCCCTTTGCATACACACATACTTAGTATATTAGCATGTGCTATTAATATATTTATAATACATTTAATGAGTAAAGAATAATTGATTTTAGTTGAATAAGAAAGCTATCTTATATAACAAATGTATACGTACGTATAAATGTATATATAGACACAGTCATGCATCTGAAGACTACTGTTTGACCCCTTCTCTAAAAATCTGTAAACATTTTTAAAGGCAGATGAATTTCAGGCTTATTAACTAGATTTTAATCATCAAATCTTTATTGAGTAATAGTCTATGGAACAAGAAATAGGTAATGAGAGATCAGTTTTTCCAACACACTAAGAATCTTTTCAATTAAGCTATTTGTTTGTAAAATCAAAATGGAATGGCAGTTATTTCCTGTAGTGAAGGTTTTGTTCCCCTAGAAGCTGCCAATCTTTTTTTTTTTTCCCTTACCAATACACTCTAATAATTAAGATCTGGTTTGAGAATCAAGACTAAAAAAATATTTATAGTTATATTTAAAGATTCTCTCCTGCCTGCTTCTTCTGGTTATTATTCTCTCACTGTTCAGGCAATTGTAAAATTAAGTACCTTGAATTGCAACAAAATGGGTTTATTTATGAGAATATGATAAACTTTTATAAATTAATACTGTTTGAATTGCATAGATTGTTTCAAGATGAAATTAAATTTATAGAAAGAATTAGACAGATGTGTTTCGAGGACTATCAGAAAATTACTTCCAAGATTATATACACACACACACACACACACACATATACATATATACATATATATGTATATATATATACACACACACATGTAATATTTATAATTCTCATTTTCATTATTCTTTAGATAACTGAGAACAACTAATGGGCATGTTACTGGTTTTCTATATATTTCCACTGGCCTATTCTATCTTTTCTTTTATTTTTCTCTCATTCTCTAGTCCTATTAACTTACAACTTTATCCTTAATTGCTTTTTTAGTTTTCTCTATAAGCCATATCTACTTTTTAATAAATCACAAGGAAACAATTTAAATATGTTAAGAACAGGTCAGTTTATTATAAACATAAACCCTAGAATGTTACTTTAACAAAATTTGTTAGTGAGTGAAATTAAGCACAAAGCAAATCAATATTTGATTCTGTCGATAAACATTTACTGAATATATTTTATAGGCCAAGACTGTGTTTAATGCTAGACATAAAAGATAAATAAGAGACATTCCCTAAAGGCCAGGTAGACAAGTATATAGAGAAAGTCTTTTTAAAAGGGGCCAATGGTTTTGTTTTTGTTTAGAGAATCTATTCATCTAATTACACAGATAATTGGCATAGAGGTGGACTCAGCCTAAAATGGGCCAACTAGATTTTCTCTCCCAGATACTTTGAGTGAGTAGAATAGATAGATTTGGGATCCTAGACCATCATTTTAGGGTGGTCATTATGTGTGGATCATGTGTCATGTGCAAAAAGATTAATAAAGCACATATAAAAGTAGAAGCAGGAGACCAAAGGCATTAACAGGGCGCAAAGAAAATAAAAATTGCTTTTTGCTTTTTTGTTCTCATATGACTCAGCTATTCTAGCTGTAATTGAGTTCTATAACATTCAATACAAATTTTATTTAACATTGAAAAAAATGGAGAGCAGAGGTGGAGGAAAAGGAAAGAAATTAAGAAGTGAAGGAGAAGACAGAGGGAGAGAGAAAGGGAAAAGAAGGAAAAGGAGAAGGAGAACACAAAAAAGTTTTTTGTTCACAGAGTCTTCCAAAAAGAGTAAACAATCACAAAAATAGCAATTACAATGACTAACATTTATTAAGCCCCTAACTCTGCCAGAGTTGGTTTAAATTAAGTAATTTAATCATCAAGATAAACATATGACGTAATTAGTACTATTATCACTGTTATACAGGTGAGGAAACCAAGGCACAGAGAACTTGATTTGCCCAGGGTTACTCTCTATAACATAAAAGAGTTGAGAACTGATCTCTAGAAAAAATACATAGAACAGCTGCTTCAGGTTTGAGGGTGTAAGTTTAAAAATGCAAGCTGCATTGAACTCATTTGTTTTAATTAATAAAAGAAGAGAAATTCGAAGCTTTTGTGAAAACCTAATGAGTAATAAGAGCAAGTGAGAAAAAAGTCAAAGATTACAGCAAAGCAAAAACAGGCAAACAAAATATCCCTGGTGGAGAAGTTTAAAAAGATTTTCAATAATTGACATTTTAAACAGAGAGTATAAATTTGTTTTGCCATGTAATACAATCTCTCTCCTGGCATCTCAGTACTATTAGATTTGTAAATCTTTGTGTGAGAGAGATCATGTATCTATTTATGTGTGTGTTCAGGGTAATGGAGAAGTGGGATTTCACTTCCTCTTGCATCAATGTGGTAACTTCCTTGAAAGAATCAGGGTCAGCTGGGGCCAGGAGAATGTAATCTGGCCTCTCCATCTCTCCACTACAAGGAATCCTTGAAACCTTGGAGACAGCTTGTACTTCTGGTCTTGGAAGTGAGGATTGTGATGTATGTTTTTCTGGTTTTGAAGGGGTAGGATTCCTGAGTTTATATTTAGGTTTTGTTAATATTAAACTTCCCTTTTGTGTTTGAATTTCTTTGAGTTATGTTCCTTACATCAAACAAGCCTACTTTACTGAAGAATGTATTAGAATTTTAACAAATGTTAGTTTAATCATTAGTGTAGAAATACATGAATTCAAATTAATGATTACGATGTAGTGTGATAAATATCATAATAGGTATACACATACAATATTATACAACAGTAAAGAGAAGACATATCAAAGTCAGTTTGAAATGTGATAGCCAGGAAATGCTTTTATGGGAAAGGTAACCCATAATTGAGTCTGGATGGGTAATTTTTAGATTAGCCAATTGGCTGGAAAAAATATATAAAAGCCACAGAGAAGTAAAAGAACTTAAAATATTTAAGAGATTATAAATGATTAAGTATAGATTTAACACCAAGTATGTTTGTAATTATCTAGATTTTAAGTTAGAAAGGATTTTCTGTAGCTTAAAGGAGGACTATTCTAAAGACAAGAGGAAATATTTAAATACTACAAAAGGTAAGTTAAGGATTAGTAAATCCGCTTTGGTGGTAATATGTAGTATTGATCATCATGGGAAATACCATGAGATAACAGAAAAAAATAAAAGAAGAGAGGATAAATTTTAGAATTATATGGAAGGCAAAATCAATTCAACTTAATGAATATAGGTGACAGAATATATGAGCGCAGGCATAATTGACAAATGGTGGAATGCAGTTAGATTTCTAGATGACAATTCCAGATTTCTGGCTTGGGTAACTGGCCTCCTGGCATTCTCTTTCAACAAGATGAAAAATAGGGTGAGTTTTCTGAGGGTACATGAAGTCTAAATTCTGTTTAATAATATTAAAAGGAAAGAGTCAATAGGTAACAGCATTATTCTGATGATCAGGAGAACTAAAAACAGATATTTGTGAACCATAAGCATATAAGCAGTAGTTAAAACCATAAACAAGAACCAGATTTGTCATAGTACATAGTTTGAGAAGAAAATAGGATTGCTAGAAAACTAACGTTTTATGAGGGAGAGGGAAAAAAAAAAAAAGATCGATGGAGTTAGAGCCAGAATGACAATAGAAAGCCAGAGAAAACATAGATACAGAAGCCAGAGAGGGTCAATAAAAAGGAAGTACTGCAACGGATTAGGGCAAATGTTGGAAAGAGTAAAATTTAACAATTAACTATTAAATTGACAAATATTTTTTAGAACTTTCAATGGATTTGTCTTGATGCAAACCTCTGGGGATAAAATGCTAGATCAGAGGCATAGTCCTAGTATTTGTGAATTCTAATGTCCTGTAGAAGAGACAAACAATGTATAAACCAACAGAAGTAAAGTGCAAGAGTTGAAAACTAAAAATTATAATCAAGGTGGTAGGAGATAGACTCTTTGGAATAATATTTTAGCTTAGAAATGAAGGATTAGAGGGAGCTAACCTGGAGGGGAAAAATGCCAGGAAGAGTAAGAAACATGGTCAAGAGATTTCAGACAAGGGAGAGATTGACATATTTTCAGAAAAATCAAAAAGAATCTACATAGTTGTAGAGATAAGGTTGGAGGAGTGAACAGGGACAAGTCATATTTATTTTAAGATTGAAGAGAGTCAATCTTGTGCATTTTATTAAAAACTAAGAAAATGGTACTTATACAAAAGTACAAAGCTGTTAAATTTCAAATATTCTGGAAGAAATTAAGAAAAATGGCTAGATTCTATTAAAAATGTTGACAATAAAATGATTAATTACTTGCACTTGGGAGCATACATTATTCCGACATTTATGTCAACACCTTTTCCTACTTCTTCCCCTGTAAAATCCTTCTTCAAAGTATGTAATTCTTGTATGACCTGCATTGGAAACTGCTTATTTGCCAAAAGACAGGTGAATGGCCTGAGGTGAACCAACTGACGTGATTCCCTGATATTTTTCAAATTGGTTCTATACAGAAATCTGTAAAGAATACCACATCTTCACAGCTAACTAGGGGAGAGATTACTTACCTCATGGAGAAGCATTTCAGAAGAATTGAATGACCACACTGAGAGCAGCATAGAGAGAAAAGAGACGAAGGAGGTTCTTAAGATTTTCAAGTTCTTGGGGCCAGTCATCAATGGGACCTACGCTCTACTCAGAGTTTGAGCATATGACCTGATGAATTCATCATTTTGTTTGTTTAAATTATTTCGAGTTTTTGTCTCTTCAAATTATATTATACTGATTCATATGATGGCAACATTTTTCCAGCATGGCTTGAAAATAAAAGTGAAAAAATAGGTTGGTAATGAAAAACTTAGAATGTCAAGTATGATGGGTATATTATAGTTTCAGTTACATACATTTCCTGGCAGAGCACTATTGTTATTACAGCAAGAATGGAAAGATGTAAAGGAGTTCATAGTCACCTTTGACATTCAGAGTCATACTAGATAACAGAGATGAGCTTGGAGGCAGCTAGAGACATCCTTATCTTCTCCAGGCCCCTAAGGACTGGAAATCTTCCTCTCACAACCAGTCATCTTGGAAAGAGGAAGGAAAGGGAGAAATGATCCTTCAGGGACTTGAAGTTTATACACTGCCAGCTTTCTAAGTAGGTGGTTTGTGAGAAAGATTACAACAATTATAGAAATACTTTTAAAACTACAACTTTTTTTGTCCATGTAAGTGCAAATGTGTGACCCTTCCACACTAGCAATAAAAGGAAAAAGAGAAAGCAGATAGCTTTATTAAAGAATCACCAATGAGGTGCTCAAGTTAATATATATTTAATAATGTCCAGCTGTTATCCATATGCCCCACCGCTACTGCCCACCTGCTGGCAGAAAGTTTTTATTATTTTTAATTAAAACATTATCTTTTCATCCCTACCTCTTAAATAAACATGCCATCACATGACAACTTATTTTACCAGAGTTTATAACATTCATAAATGGAAATGCTTTGATCCAGCAAGTCCCCTAACTCTAGTAAAATCTCACATTCATTTTTATGAACTACCATTGTGACATAGCTTTTTATTAATGCTATGAGATAAAAATATGAACATCATTCAGGTTTAATGTCATTGATGTAAGAGAGGTAAAGTGCAGGACTTGACAAGTTTATGAAAATTATAAGAGGGATTAATAGTATCAGGGGATCAGTAAAGCCCCTATGATTCTGCAGACTATAAAGTTCCCATGCTTAATAGTTTGGAATTATCTCAGTCTCTTGCTTTTTCTTCCTCCTAAAATATGCTAAAAATGATGACTCTTTAAATATTAGTTATCTTTATTTTCCCATCGAAGAAGCATTCCTTCTTTTTTTGATGTGAACTGTCTATATTTGGAGACAAAGTTTAATCTTTGATTATTATTTTCGGAAAAATGAAATCTGTCATCCAAGAAAGCATTTCATGGAAATTGGTTTTCTGAGCTAATTTTCATGTTCTAAACATCAGTTTATTAAGACTTATGTTTATTTATATTTAAAATTTGTATTACTAAACATCTCTTGGTACTTCTAGAAC
The DNA here is from genome assembly GCF_000151845.1 of Pteropus vampyrus. Taxonomy (NCBI): domain Eukaryota; kingdom Metazoa; phylum Chordata; class Mammalia; order Chiroptera; family Pteropodidae; genus Pteropus; species Pteropus vampyrus. Next base: position 22,041,891 of record NW_011888785.1, on the reverse strand, counting down.
ACTCTTAGGTTAGATGATCCAGAGAAATGAAATAAAATAGTAAAGCTGAAAATGGCATGCTAAGAGGAAATGGTTGTCATCTACCTTTCTTATCTAAGTAAAAGTTTAATACAGTGAAGGGCAACTCTGGACTTCAGAAAAGCATCACAACGTGTTGGCATGTTTTATTCAGGGTAGCCTGAAAATTCTTTCTAGCTATATTTAAATTTGAAAGATAAAATCATTGCAACAATGCAATGTTAAATTTGGGGTCACAGTTTAAAATTTACCTTAAGATCAACCAAGATGAAAAACACCTTAACAACACTTTCAGTTAGAGTTGCCAAACGATGAAGATGTAATGTCATTTTAAATACTAGAATTCATTAGGATTGCAGTCTTGTCTGAAGTCTGTTTTTTGGTACTGAGACTCCTCATTCAGAATGACTTAGCTATGATTTTTATTTAAATCTAGTATTTTACTTCTTTCTGATGGCACTATAAAAAACATTTTAGAATTAATTGAAAGGCTTTCAAATCCATAACTCTTTTTCAGTATTAAAACCACACACACACACACACACACACACACACACACACACACACACACAGGGCTCCCCCTTCCCAGGAAATAAATATCTGGAGCCCTAAATTAAGTTAATATTGTCAGTAAAAGTAAACTAAAAATATCTTCTATGTAAATCTATCTGCCTTTATAATTGTTGTTCATATGTGGATAGGAATGTTCTCAAAGATTAGAGATTAATGATCTGAGTGTAAATCACTGTTGCAATACCAAGATTTGCAAAGAGTTCAATCAGCCAATGCACAGTTCTAATATTTAGGACTTTTTTCTGAACTTTTCTACATATGAAATGCATTACAAATTAAGTCACTGTCAGTCCTCTTTCTAGATTGGTTGAGACCATTAACACAGTCCATCAACTCACCAGCAGACCATTACTTTCTCAGCAGTGTTCCCTGTGGACTTTCCTTGCTCACTTTAAACATATTGCTTTAATAAGATAATGATTTCAGAAAGTTTTAGTTATCTGAAGCCTGGAAAGGAGCACTTCAGAACCTGACAAAGTGCTTTTAATAGTAAATGGTTTTGGAGATCACAGAGTAAAATGTATATTTGGCCTCATTTACATAAAACCATCCAGCACAGCTTTTCACAAATTAACACAAATTTAATAGAATTTTGAATGATATATAACTAAGTTCTTCCATTTCTAGAATTCTAGATTTTTTTTTTTAATGTTGGTTAATTCACTTTCTGATTAGCTGTTAGAACTTAAGACATCTGTTGCCATTCATTGTGTAGTATGTTAATGGTATTACTAAATGCCGTGTGTCTATCATTGCCTAATCATGTGTCTCATGTTAAAGCAATGCTCTGGGTAGGCTTTTTTATACAGATGTGGAACACTAGACTGCTGATGATGAAATTCTGCAAAAATTGCATTTATAAAAAGCAACTTCTTGGTATTTGAATTTAAGTAGAAAACAAAGTGCTAAAATCATACAGAATGTAATTAAGAGTATCATGATTTTATTTGATTCTTCATTTCAGTACCTATAATTATACATGTTTTCTGTAATTGCACTGTATGTTTAAGAAACTTAATATCACTATTATTGATTACACTACATCTCTGTTTTCTCTGAAGTTCAGGAAAATAAGTCATAGTATGTCTAGCGTCTCATAACAAATTAAGGTGAAACTAATACAATCTTTGATTAGAAAGATAATCATTTAGCTGTTTCTGAACAAACTATATATATTCTCTTCCTTATTATTGCATTATTATGCAGTTTTTTATGTAATGCATGTTTGTTGAGGGAATTTAGAGTATTAACTGTTAATTCAGGCTCAATTCTCTTTAACTATTGATAAGAAAGGCTATAAGAAGATGTCATGATGACCAGATGAACAATGAGAGATGTAAATTTCAGAAAAAAATCAAAGATTATAGTTTAAATGAAATATTGCAAGACGAGTTTATTCTACATACATAGAATTTACATTGTCCATAACCCCTGTGCTTCTTAGGGCCATAAATACTATCATTGGACACATGTTTATTAAGAGGAAGAACTAAAAATATTCTCTGTGGGCTATGAGAGAATACTCCGTTACACTTAGAGTCATAATGATCCCTTACTGGTCAAAATGCTACGGGAATGAGTGAGAGTTAAGACTATGCTAATGAACTTGCTTTGTTTTAAATTATATACCATAACTTGACACCACTTTATAAAAGTTGAGAAAATATTCTCTAATCAAGGAAAATGAAAACATGGTAGGAGAATGGCATAAAGATTAATACCTTTAGCAAATCTTTGAAGTCAGACAGAACTTTGGCTAAATTATGGCTTCACCATTTCCTAGTAATGTGAACTTTAGCAAGGTGTTTAGAATAGCTGTGCCTCTGTTTCTCAATGAAATTTGGAAATAAAGATGACTACTTTATATAAATTGTGACAATAACGTGATTTAACAAATTTAATGTGTCCAGTTTAGAGTTCACACATACCAAGTACTCAATAAATTATATTTTTATTATTACTGTTTGTATTGTTATTATTACTTTTCCTCCTCTGATAATTATAAAGTTATCATTATAAACAAAAATATTATTACAAAGGAACTAACACAGATGCTTGATTCTTATTCAGATAAGTATTTTAACATCAACTATATTCAAGTGAAATTTTTACTGTGTCACTATAGTTTTTTATTACAAATAATAAAAATGCCATCTAAATGTTGGATTTATTCTTTTACATAAAGTATATTTTGTGATTAATTAATTCTGCTATACCCAATAGGAGAAGGATGATTATGGCCTAAAAGAAGTATGACCTCTAGAACTATTATTAAATTAATCTAGAATGCACAAAGAAAATAAATGCATTAAGTTCTAACAATAATTTTTTAAAGTAAATGAAATAAGGTGTCTACTGCATCTCCAGCAACATATATGAGCTTCATATAGAAAAAAGGAAGAAATATAAAGTCATAATATAGGGCATGTGACCACTGAGTTTGAACCCTCTTTAAGTAGTTTACGGCAAGTTTCTACAACATAGGACCAGACTGTGTCACACATGCACTTTATCTTCAAGAGAGTCTCAGATGCATAGATTTCCATGGTTATTTTGTTTCATTTTTGTTTGTGTTGTTTGTTTGTTTGTTTTTAATTGGGTACAGTGCTACTCCTGAGAAAATCAAAGTTCTGTTTCTAAGGAAAAAAATAGTTGTTGGGTAAGCAACGAAACATCCTTGCTATATTTGGGTAAATAATAATTGAAATATGTGATTAAGGCAAAAAATCAGTTTTATAAAATAAAATAACACAGAAAGCCAAGACACAAGAAGTGTAATTCTGGATGATGACAAGTTCTAATTCTAGTTAGGAATAAAATAGCTCTGGAAGCAGCACAGATCATCAATAATTGAATCATATAGTTCAATAGTTCATTAATTATATTGGATGTAATAGTTAAAATTCTTATTTTAAAGTCCTTTAAAAATGGCTAAATTAATATATGTCAGATTGTTGGAAAGTCTAGGAGAGCCCAAAATGGAATATATATACACATACACATAACCTTACTACAGTGAGATAACCAAAGTTAAGATTTTTGTGTATACCTTTTACTTTACTTATTTTTCATGTTTACACATGTGCACACAAATTTCTTCACCTAGCTTATCTTCTTTTTACAAAAACGTTTAAAAAATGATACAGTATCTATTTTTTTCAACATGATTTTAATGCTATAACATATACAACTTGAAAGTGGTAGAAGGCATTGCTTCTTTATAGGAGGATGGAGTTTCTTATTAAAAGCTCTATTATAAAGAAGATGATGATAATGAACTAAGTGATTTTGTAGTCCAAGAATTACAATGGTGATTTTCATTTAAAAATTAGTTGCTTCTGTAAAACTTCATTTTTCTCAACATTATTTATTAATATTGGACTTATAAAACAGACACAGGCAAACATACATAGTAAAGGAAAACAAAACAAAACAAATTGTCCAAATTTGATTTTTTTATTCTATCCTAGATTAACTTTTCTTATACTGTGTACCCTATTTATATCAGCAGAACCACAATATTTCCAGTATCTGAGGTTCAAGTCACAGCTTGTGGAGAGGACTTTGTAAGAGCAGTATGTACTTAGAGTAGCTAAATTTCAATAAATCTCACCGCAACTATGTTGCAGACATAAACCTTGGATTACCTTCTGTGCTGTTTTCTAATCTATGAAGTGAGTATAATAGCCCTTGCTTCATTCAGCACTTTGGAGGATTGAATGAAATATAGATAAAGACTTTAGAACATAGACCATTGTTACTTGGTCTCTTTTGGTCATACAAGCAGTAAAAAGTGTAATTATGACTATCACTGCAATATCTGTTAAATCTATCTCACATGCTTCGTATCACTACAGTTAATCAAGTTCACATCTTTATTATTGTTCATTAAAACCAGCCACACAACTTGAATTTCCCCCTTTTGGGAGGAATAGGCTTAATTTTCTTAAAGCAAATCTTTGATAAACTTACTCTATTGCTCAAAAGTTGATGGATCTAACAAAATGTAAAATTTAAGTAACAAAAACTAGAAAATTGATGAGCAAAATAAAAAAAAATAACTAAATGAATGGAGATATATTTCATGCTCATGAATAGGAAGATTCAATACTGTCGAGATGTCAGCTCTCCACATGACCTATAAATTCAATGCAACCTCAATCAAAATTTCAGACAATTATGTTATGAATATCAACAAACTGATTCTAAAGTTTATGTGGAAAGACATAAGACTCAACAGCCAAGACAATATTAAAGTTGGAGAACCGACAGAACCCAACTTCTAGACTTACTATAAAGCTATAGTAATCAAGACAGTATGGTATGGTGAAAGAATAGGCAAATAGATCAATGGTACAGAACAGAAATAGACCCTTATAAATATAGTCAACTATGTTTAACAAAGGAGCAAAGGCAATTAAATGGAGTGAAGATAGTTTCTTCAACATGTGATGCTGGAACAATTAAACATTTACAAGCAAAAAAATGAATCTAGATATAGGCCTTATACTAAAATTAACTCAAAATGGATCACAGACCTATATGTAAAGTACAAAACTATAAAACTCCCAGAAGATAACATAGGAAAAAATCTACATGACTTTGGGTATGGTGATGGCTCTTTTAGATACACTACCAAAGGCACAACCTATGAAAGAAATAAATGCTAAACCAGACTTCATTAAAATTTAAAACTTCTGCACTGTGAAAGAGAACGTTAAAAGAATTAGAAGACAGGCCACAAAATGGAAGAAAGTATCTGCATCTGATAAAGGACTGTTGTCCAAAATATACAGAGAACTCTTAAAAGTCAAAAATAAGAAAACAAATAACTCAATTAATTAAAGGTCCAAAGACCTTAACAAACACCTTATTAAAGTAGGTAAACTATATAAATGTCTAACCACTGTACTATTTACTTGAAATTAATAATAAAAAAAGAAACAATATGGGAGGAAAAAAGGTATACAGATGACAAATAAGCATATAAAAAGATGCTCCACATGAGATGACATCAGGGAAATACAAATTAAAATAACAATGTGATACACTTACAAACTTATGAGAATGGACAAAATCTGGCACACTGAGAATATCAAATGCTGGTGAGGATATAGAGCAACAGGAACTCTCATTGCTGGTAGGAATACAAAATAGTAGAGCCACTTTGGAAAACAGTTTAGTGTTTTCTTACAACGTTAAACATATTCTTACCATATAATTCAGCAGTCACACTTTTTTTATATTTACCCAAAGGAGTTCAAACTTATATCAACACAAAAACTTACACATGGATCTGTATAGCAGCTTTATTCATAATTGCCTCTAAAACTTGGAAGCAACCAAGTATCCTTCTGTCGGTGAATGGATAGATAAACTGTGGTACATCCAGATGATCATATATTTTTCAACACTAAAAATAAACGAGCCACTAAGCCATGAAAGATATGGAGGAAACTTAAATGCACATTATTAAGTAAAAGAAGCCAACATGAAAAGACTATATATTGTGTGGTTTCAATTATATGACATTCTGGAAAAGGCAAAACTATGGAAAGAGTGAAAAACCATCAATGGTTGACAGGGGTTGAGAGTGGGCTGAGATATATAGGCAAGGGGGCAGAGATGAAGAGAATTTTTAGAGCAGTGAAACTACCTTGTATGATACCATAATGATGGCTACACATCATTATACATTTGTCCAAGTACACAGACTGCACAACACCAAGAGCAAACTCTAATGTAAACTTTAGACTTTGAGTTATTATGAAGTATCAGTGTAAGTTCATCCTTGGTAAAATAAACAAACAAACAAATAAATAAATAAATAAAATTTAAAAGGTAACATTCTGGCATGTGATATTGATAATGGAGGAGATTATGCATGTATAGGGAGAGGGAATGTGTTTGGGAAATCTCTGTACCATCCTCTCAATTTTATTGTAAATCTTAGACTCTTCTAAAATGTTTTAATTTAAAAAAACACAGTGAGAATTACCCCCCAATAACCAATAAAAAGCTCCCTAACATTAGAAATCGTCCACAAATTGGCTCAAATTTACTATCCAACTTTATATCTTTTTACTTCATTTTTCATCCCTATATAGTCAAATTGTAATATTTTCTCTGAATTTTCCTTTTGTGTACTTTTTTTCCATTGGGTATAATTTCTTCACATTCTCACATATTTAAATTTTACTTCTTCTTCAAACTCTAACTCAAATTACATTTTATCCATAAAGTCCTTTCTTATCCTTCAGTCATAAGCAATCTCTCTACTGCAGGAGTTCTCAACCCCCGGGCCTCAGACTGGTACCTGTCCCTGGCCTGTTAGGAACAGGATCACACAGCAGCAGGTGAGAGGCAGGTGAAGCCTCATCTGTATTTGCAGCTGCTCCCTAGCACTACCATTACCGGCTCAGCTCTACCTCAGATCATCAGGCATTAGATTCTCATAAAAGCAGCGGTCCCTGGTACCAAAAAGGTTGGGGACTGCTACTCTAGTGTTTTATTTCGTACTTTTATATAGCCATTGCTTCTTACATTCTTCTGTAAGTTATATCTTCCACTTATGTCTTCTATCTACTTTAAGAATGAAGGATAATTTTGAGGTGGTATTATGTATTTTAATTTAGTTTCCATTGTGTATATGTGTATATATATACTATATATTTATACACACACATATATACAATGAATTAGAAATTGCATATCCAAATATATTTTAAAATCACAGGACTGCTAAAGAGATAAAATTGGTGAAGATGTGGTAAATGTATACTCAGAACGTAACACTTCATCCTGCATTTATAAATATGCTTCATACAATTTTAAAGAAATGATTAGACTCATGGAATTTCACAGCTAACCAGGGATTTGGGGAATCACCTATTCCAACTTACTCTTGTAATAGATTAAGCCACTGAAGTTTAGGAATGTTAAGGCAGTTGCAAACATAACATTTTTTATTGGCAAGGAGAAGTTGGCACTAGGAATCTCATATTCTGACATCCAGTCTCCAGTCTTCTGAATTTACCACTAGTTGTTTGTCTTATCTTTCTGTGTGGTCCAATTCAGAATTGGATGCTTGATAAAATGGTTTGTTTTTAATTTTTTAACTTTGAAGCATATTTTACTTATATTTTCAATAATACAATTAAATTACTTTTTAGTAAATTTGTTGAGTTATGTAAATATCACCATAATTGACTTTTAATTATATATAAATGGAATCATACAATACATGGTCTCTTGACTGACATTCACATAGTGTCTTTTTTAGGTTAATACATATTGTAATATTTACCAACAGTTTATTCCCTTTTATTGTTGACTAGTATTCCATTGTATAGATGCACATCATTTTGTCTATTTCTTCATCAGTAATAGACATTTAGTTTGTTTCTAATTTTGGTGTTTATGAATAATGCTTCTAAGAATGCTTCTATGTCCAAGTCTTTCATATGGATGTATGTTTGCACTTCTCTTGGGTAGATATATAGGATTAAAATATATTGGGCTGAATTATGTTTAACTTTTAAGGTACTGCTGAACTGCTCTCCAAAATGGCTTAAAATTTTACCCTCCCAAAGTATGAGGTTTCCTGTCTCTTTAATCTTCAACAACATGTCTTTTTAATTTAGCCATAATAGTGGGTATAAAGTGGTATATCATTGTGATTTTAATTTGAACTTCTCTAGTGACTAATGATGTTGAGTATATTTTTGTAAGCATTTTGAAATTTATATATCTTCTTTGGTGGTGCTCTTTAAATTTGTTGTTTATTTCTTCATTTTTAAAAAATATTATCTAGTGTTTTCTTTTATTCTAGATACAAGTAGTTTCTTTAAAAACTTATTCAAATGTCATTCTTTGAATGTCAATGTATATGTTACTAAATTGTAGACTATATTTGTGACTTAGACTACTGTTGATAATGAAAAGATAACTTATATTACAATTATAATCTGATATGGTGACTATAAGAAGAGACAAACTACTGACATCAATTTAAATACCTCTGGGAAATCTCTCACTATATTCATTATTAGCCCAGGACTATTACTAACAGAGAACTGGTGAGACAAAGACTATGAATATTCTGTTTCACTCAACTCAATCTCAAATCCCAACTCCTTCCTCATGAACTTTCTCCAGCCCTTGCAGGTATACTAAATTCCATCTTTGATCAGACTATATCTCACTTTTTTTTGTCATCTCATTCATTCCATCAACCACATTCTAGATATATTGTAGCTCCTTTGCCTGCCATTTTCAATGTTTCTTAATTTTTAAAATTCTGACTTATTGGAGAAAGTCTTTATATAACATTGATCTGAATCTGCAAAATCACATTTCTCATTTGTCTTCTTTTCTTCCCTCTTGAATCAGCTGGTTTTGTGATTTGCTTTGTCACATATGATATGGCAGAACAGATCCTAAGACTTAAAAGGTATTATAAATTACATATGTGGTCTTTTAAAATCCTGAGACTACCATTCTGTATAAAAGCACAGACCACTGGAGCATGGGAGGCCATGTGAATGAGAATTGGGGTAACCCAGTTGACAGCCAACACCAAATACTATCATTGAGGCCATGTTAAACCCTCCAACCAAATCGAGCTTTCAGATAACTATAGCTGCATAAGTGATCCTAGATGACATGCTCAGACTGCCTATCTGCAGCATTATGAATAATAAGAAGTCAACAGTTGTTTTATGTCACTTAAGTTTGGGTTAGTTTGTTATATAATAACATATAACTGATACACTAACAATCAAGTTTCTTTATCTCTCACCCTTCTTTGACTCATCAGCCATTTTCATTAGTATCTTTTTTATTATTAGTATCTTTATATATATTTTTTTAAAACAAGCACATAATTTTTTTGTGTGAAATTCATCTTTTACTTTACTGATACAATTCTTTCTCCTATTAATGCACAAGTCTTATTAAGTTTGTAAACCTACAATTTCCTCTATGTACACATTTATTCTAGAGATGGGAAACTATACATATCCTTTCTTGGCCTGTTCAGTAGAGCTAATAGTCCCTTTTTCTCTACTATTTCTCTATTTTGTATATGCTTCCATGTTGTATTATTTACTCTCTACTGCAACTTTAGGAATTTGCTGTACTATCTCTCTTTTATGACTGTGTACTTCTTGTGGTCTGAGATTGTGTCTTGTTGACTTAGGTATCCTATGTAACCACAATCTATCTGGCACACATCCAGAACTAAGTAAATGTTTAATAAATTAATAAATAGTTAAATGATGCATTGGTAGAGTCAGTGATGAATGAAGTAAAAGAAAGATTAATTGAGTACCTTATTTAAAAACATTTCTCAGATTTGTTGGTTCCTTTCCATTTCTACTCAAAGTATCTCTAGAGACATGTACTAAGAGAAGTGCAATTTTTTATTAAGTGTTTTCATGTGTGTTTCTTTTTCTTTCCCAAATAGATTTTAATATGTTAGGTTGTAGGAACATAACTAATATTTTCAGGAGACAAGAAGTTTTGAGGATGACTGCCTGCTTTCATGCATTTGATTATTTTATTCTTAAATTCTCTTAGATCGATGTAAATCTTTTTAATCCTCATAGTTAAATATTCTTGGTTTTGAAAACTTTCTGATATCTGGCATTACCGTAAACATCACAGCCTGCTGTAGAAGAAGGCTGGAAGTCTCAGGAATAAGTACTAACATCATTGTTAGCTATGATAAATCTTGACTGTGACAAGTCCACCATCCCCATCTATCAATGCTAGTGAAGCTTTAATTTTTAAGTAAGAGATTTGGTAACTGCCAAAATTTTACATGTCTTGTTTCTGTTATTCAGTTAATTCAATTGTTGAAAACATGGTAGTTATGTCTGGTCCAAAGATGCCTTATTCTGTCCAGAAGAATATGTTTCTTTTGCAAAAGGGATTCAACAACTGTATTAGAAAAACAATTCAGAGCATTTCCTCATAGTCATGGGTCAACAGCATAGGTGTCATATACAAACCCATGGCAAACTTTATTCTTATTTAGATCATTTTTATGTTTCTAGACTAACATATACGTATGTATTTTTTCAAATTAAGCTGTCTATACTACTAAGTTTCTACTGTGTTGTATGGAGAATTATATATAATATAACACATTTGTATATATTTATATATTTCAGGAGGGGTGGATTGCTTATGAATGTTTGGTGTATGAAACCAATAAAGTCCTACAAGATTTTCCATTTTAACTGAATTATTTAATATCTTATGTTTTTTATATTGTGAAAGTATACTTATGAGATTAAAAACCTCATTTATTGTACTTGCAAATGCTGTTTTATTGCTCTGGTAGAGACAAACAGTAATTAGAACAATTACTTCATTTATTACATGCAGTCTCTCAAGTTTTACAATATATTCTCCAAAAATACAATGAGAAACCAAAAGTGCTTTATTTTTCATATAATTGTCAGAAAACTTCCTAAAAGTAATTCTGATTCTTTTGAGAAATTCTCTATGCAACTGTTTGAAAAACAAGTGGATTAGCCAAAGTTTGTAATTTACTTTAATGAATAGAAACTGTAATCTTACCAATTTTAATATTTTAAAAGTTGTAGTCTAACAAACATGTTTTAATGTAAAAATAAATGATACATAGTCATCTGAGTTTTATGTAAAAATGTGTGTGTGTGTGTGTGTTAAAGAATAGGTGCTGGTTGTTAAGAAAAGTGAGTGATAACTCAAATGGACTTTTACTGAGTGAGAAATTACTTCAGAGTTCTCCCTAGGCAACTACTATCCCAGTTGCCTTTTGTCATTTTTCTATTAGCACTGACTGTACCTTTGGAGAAGAAACATTTGGCTGCATTCAGCAAAGCTTTAGTGAGTCAGAAAGAAGTCAGAAAACATTTGCAACTTGTAAAATTCTTCTGAGTCAAAGCAACCACATCTTTGTAGTCAATTTGCAAACTAGATCGCATTCAACTCACTGCACCACTATTTTTTTAGATTTTAGACAGATTTCCTGTAATAGAATTCAATATTCAAGCATAATTAAAGAGTACTCACAAAGAAATCTGTCTGAACAATGACATTTAAATAAACAAATAAATAGCCACGATGTTTAACCAGCAGAGAATATACTAGATTAAGCAAATATCATGTCTTCAGGAATCTTTCTTCTTAAACAAAAAGAAAATGCTCACTCATAAAAATATAAAATTTGTATTAATTGAATAATGATTTGAAATTGCCCAGCATAAAGAAATTATAAAATTACAAAATTTCTTATATTTCACAAAGCAATTCAGTTTGTGGAAAACTCTGTACTAGACTAACCTGTCCTCTTAGAATTAATAAGAAATGTGTATACTCTTTCTTGCAGTTAACTCTAGTAAATCATGTCACAACAGGATTGATAATTGCTACTTCCAATTCCTAGTTTCCTGAGCCTGAGCCTAACTATTCTCCCTAATCAGATATTCAATCCTCTGAAATCCTTCTCTACAGAGGTCAGATCTACTGAGTCTGAATAGCATACATAAAAATGTCATTAGAAGGTTCCCAGATTCATATGTATGTTTCCTTAATACATATTTACCTTGAAATCCATTGTTGGATCAGTGTAGAATGAGGTTCTATATTTAGAGCTCTTGTCATTTTCAATACATGTATCTGTAGTTTAGAGTGCTTCAGAAATTATAGTAGTTAAGATGTCTTAGTCCCAAAGAAGAAAAGAGTTAGCAGAATTTTTGATAACAAGCACACATTTTTCTTATTAAAGATGTTTTGGGAGGGTAGGCCATCATATTCTTGACAAGATCACCCCTTGTCATGAGTCAGAATCATCCAGCTAATCTCTAGTGATTTTCCTCAAGCACAATATTTCACTGGAAAAGATCCTTACATTAATTTTTAACCCCAATGTTTTTTCTCAACAGAACATATTTAAGAAACATTTTAAATGAGTATGTTCTGGTGATGTGGAATGAATTAGAAATTAAAGACAGAAGGTCTCTTACGATGTGGGTTTTCTTCAATTCTAAAGTGGCATTCAAAATATTGACATTTCACTGCCAACTTTAATATTAAATGCTAAAACCATGAAATTTTCAGTGAACTTAACCTGATCCTGTGGCTATATAGACATAAGGCAGATTAGAGAGCTATTAGTTATTAACAATTTACCATGATGATTAGATTTTTATAACATAAATTCAGAGTAAAATCATCCTACTTACTTCATACCTTGCTTCCCAGAAAAGGAAGTTAAAGAGCATATATACATAGACGGTAACCCAATATGTGAAACATTAGGGGGTTTTGAGAAATTCCTTTATTCCCCAAGTGTGTTCTCTTATTTTATATGTCTGAAAAGGGTTGCAAGACCAAGAGTTATGATGAAAGCATCCAGGATTTCTAAGGGAAAAAAAAATGTAAAAACAATGCAAAAGAGGAAAATAATATACAGTAATCTATATAAAGTGCCAACTTTTTTCAAAATAAATAATCTAAAATACAATTCCTCGTTATTTTAAGTTGTCATGATATTTTCCTTATAATTAAGAAATTTTAAAAATACAGGTATAACAAATAATAACTAACTGTTATGGAATAAATATTGAAATTTTTCATAATTACACAACTTTACACAGTTTTAATATTTATTATTCTGGAATTAGAATTATTTAGGTTTGTTTTGGTAAAAATATTTTTTTCTTTTTTTATGGTCATAACATTTTAACATTTCTATCTACTAGATCCAAATAAAATCAAAGCTTTGTAAAATTATGATTCATAAGTAGTTACTATGTAGAAATTTTTTAAAAATAATTTCCCCTTAACATATTTTTTAAAACTGTTCTGATAGCCTTCTAAATAAGATCTATCATATGAACATTTCATTGGTTCCTCCATGCGGTATTCTAAGAGCTCAGCACACTACCTGTCACATACTTGTAGCTATTTAAATATTTGTTAAGTAAATAAATGATTATTATCTTCAAATTCAGCTACATCACTCTTTTAAAGATTCAAAATCCTATGTAAAGGAATCTTTAGTCTCAATTCAAATGTTTTATTGATTTGCATATAAGGGAGAAAACACCATAGGAATTTTAGGTCAGAGATAAAAAACACTAGAGAATTTTTTTTTGGAGGGGAGTGCAAAATTATGCATTCAAAGTAAGAGACATAGATATTTATAGTTTACAGAAAGGTTAAGACATACAAGTTGGAAATTGAACCATATAAGTGATGTCAGAGTATCTAGAAACAAAATAAAAGAACCAAACATCTTACATTAAATCTAAAAATTATCATAAAATAGTCTAATTATTCTTAGGTACCAGACAGATTCATTCTAACATGTTTTACTTTGTCTAATTTCCTTGATCTTTGACACTTGCTTTTATTATGACAGTTCTCTTTTTATTTCCTAACTTTTCACATCTTATTAATATATTTGCATGCATGTAACTATGATTTTTAAAGAGATATTCCATTTTGTAAACGATACATTAAATATAGTTAATTTCGTCTTAGGAATGTAAAAGAAATGAAAATATTTTAATCTGACCTTATGTTTAGAGAGGATTGCATTACTAACACTATGATTTGAAACAATGTTCATGGGAAACAATACATGTAAAATTCATTTTTTAAGCAAACGAATAGATGAACACTTATAAATCTTATTCCCTATGTACCTTTCATTATATCGTGATCCAATTTTTTACTTTTTTTAATCAGGAGATTATTATTTATCGATTAACCATTCATCAATGTATTGAGTTAAAAATAATAAATCTCACAATATATGCTCATTTCTCTATAAAACTTACATTTTAAGGAAATGTTAGTACAGAGAATTCTCTGGCTGTAACAGAGAATTCTAAACTTCTTAATCTCATTGAATAAGTAGAATTCAACCATTTCACATAAGGAGGAGCGGTCCAGAAATATTTATCTCATCATTTATAAGTTGGTTGACCTAATCTAAGAACACAAAAATACCTCAAAATTATCATGATTTTTCTTCCATCAAAGATAAAACATCCTTCTGACTTTCCTCTGAAATTTGAAGCACTTATAAATGTTGATATCAAAATACAATCTAATTTCTTTTTATTTAGAAATATATTCTTCAATTTTTATATGATCATTACTTTAAGTGATAATAAAGCAGAGCTATCACAGAATTATCTATCTAGTTCTTCCCTTTGCATAGGTAAAATTAATATTTCTAAATGTCTGAGTACCAAAATTAAACATACAGAAAAACAACAGAATGGGTCATGATTACTTCAACATTCCACTGCACAAATTTCTCTGTATGCATATTAGCAAATTAGAGGCTGAATCATTATTAGTTTATTCTGAGTCAGAAAGACTATATCAGCTCATTTCATTTTGAATTTACAACACCCCATTTAATTATATATGAGTACCTTGATTTTTCTGGTCAGGCTCTTTGATTACACTTACAATAGTATTCCTATATCCCACAAATACAGCTTCTTAACAGGTAGTGTTATTAACCTTTGTGGCTAACTCCGCTACAATTGGGAAAACTTCTCCTACGTCATCACAACCATGTTTCCATATGGGCACAAAAGTAATTTGCAACTCTATGTATCTGCTAAAAGGGGCTCCCTTGGATGTCTCAATACATAACTCTAGAGTACAAATTTCATCCAACCATGCATATGAGATACTGAACTTAATCCAAATAGCTTGGAAGATAGTTTAGGGATAAATCCTTCATATATTAAATATGTATACATATATTTGCCAATCATTATGCTATGAACTTTGCCTTCAGCGTTTATTCCTCCCATCATCCTAAGAGCAAGGGTTCATGATCATCTCTGCCTTACATATGAAAAACAATTAAACAGACAAACAAACAAAACTTGAAGCCCGGAGAGAATAAGTATCTTTCCTGAAGTTAATGGCAGAGTTGGGATTTGACCCAGATCTGTATGACTCCAGAGTTCTAGCTGAAGTCTTCATAAAAATGTCTTTGTTTTATTGTTAGAAAAAAAATGTTGAGGTATAGCCTATATCCAAATGAAGACACCCACCAAAAAAGTACATTTTAATGTGCTTTAACAAATGTACACACCTGTGTAACCGCTATCATAAATCAAGATATAAAATAGTTCCATCATTTCAATAAATTATCTTATATACCTTATCAATCAATTTCCCCCCCCCCATTCTCAGTCCCAAATAGCCACTGAACTGCTTTCTGTCACAATAGTTTTGAGTTTAATGATTTAATATAAATAAAATTCCACGTCATTAATTTTTTATGTCTTGTCTACCCCTCAGCATATTTTTAATATTCATCCAAGCTGTGTGTATGTCAGTATATATTGTTTATATTGTTCGTATCACCTATTGTACAAATCGGTATAATTTAATTTCACTGAATTAAATTACTCTCTATTGTATCTATACCAAAATTTGTTTAGTATATCATCTATTGATGAATCTTTGGATTGTTTATAGATTTTGACCATTATTAATAAAACTGTTGTGAACATTTATGCCAAGTGTTTGTATGGATACATATATTCATTTTTCTTAGATAAATACTCAGAAGTAGAATTTCTTGGTCATATGATAATTGTATTTTTAACTTCATAAGACATTCCAAATTTTTTTAAAAATTATAGTTGATATTTCATTTTAAGTGTTTTTAATTCTCATTTGCCTTAATGATGTTAAACATCTTTTCCTGTGCTTCTTGGCCATTTGTATTGCATTTCTTCCTTAGTGAAGTGTGTGTTTAAACTTTTTTGCCAAAATTTTAATTGGGTAGTTTATCTTTTTACTATTAAATAGTTGAGGTTCTGTATATTTTTTGATACAATCCACATCATATATATGCTCATGTATGTATACATCTCCAATATTTGTACCAGTTTGTGAATTCAGGGTATGCCTTTAAAAGAACAGAAGTTTTTAATTTTAATCAAGTGTGTCTTTTTGTGTTTTATGATTTGTGCTTCTTCAGTTTCATCTAAGATTCGTTTACCAACTGCACATTTGTTAAGATTTTTCTCCTATTTTATTTTTTAGAAGTTTTATAATTTTATCTATATATTTAGGACTTCAAGTTAATGTTTACATGATGTAAGGTAAATATCAAGAATATTTATTTTATTTTATTTTAAATTTATTTTATTATTTAATTTAATTTTTTTATTTTTTTATTTTTGCCATATAGATGCCCACTTCTTTTAGCATTATTTGTTGAAAACTCTCCTTACCTAATTGGAAATCTTTGTTGAAAATCAATTGAACATGTATATGTAGCTCTATTTTAGTCTTTTATCTCTGTGTGTCATTTTGGAGAGTTTCCAGTCCTAATTCTTCAGGACCTCTGATATTTGTTTTACAGTTTCTTATATAATATTAATCTTATGTAATATTTTTTAGTTTTAGAAGTATGATTTTCCATAATTAAAAATACAATTTAGTTCTTATTTACATCTTCTGATCTCTTGTTTTATTTTTTAAAATACCTGTATATATTTATAATGTTGATTTTATCATTCTCGTCTTATAATTCTTTCATTACATTTGTATCTAATTTTATTAAGAATCACATTATCTTGTTTTTTGAAAAACAATTTAGTAATTTAATGTTGGTTATTAAAAATTGCTTTATGATATCAATTATTTGGATTTCATTATCTTTCTTTTTTATAGATGAGCTTCGTTTCAGCAGAAACTAAGTTATTTCTAGTGAGTTTGATCTTCCGAAGACCACTTTTAGAAAAAGCTTGGTATCATCTTCATTTCATTTCAGCTAATAATTTGTATTTCATTTCAGCTATTTTTAAGAGATGACTTCTCTGGGTCTCCACTGAGCACTCTGAGTAGACTTAAGATTTTCAATATTCAATTGTGAGAGCCCCAATGTATCCCCACCCTTTGTGAGCATTGGAAATTTTTTCTGGTACAAATCCTCTGTCATTTCTCACTTGGCCTTATGAAATTTTGGTCTTCATATACTCAGGTTAATAGTCAGCAAAAGCTAAAGGGGTCCAAAGGAAAATTCAAAAGCCCTTTTTCTATATGTATTTTTTTCTTTCTGAAAATCTACCTTGCAATTTACAGCCATATCAGACTATCTATACTACAATCTTCACCTCCTCAACTCAGTGATACTACTGGGCTCTGCTTAAATTCCTATAATTCAGGAGTTGGTTCTAAGAAGAAAGTCAGAGAAGTGGTAAGGCTCACCTACATTGTTTCCTGTCTCATAGAGATTAGATTTATGCTGCCTCTTGTCCAAAAAGTCTTAAATGAGTTTTCTCATGTTTTGTTACATGTGGTAGTTGTTTATAGCATGAAGTTAAGTCTAGTCCTTGTTACTTGTTCCTTTGTGGGACATTTTGCATCAGGGCTGATGCAAAAAACTCAGACTTAGTTTATTTTGGAAATCCCACTCTTAATTACTGTCTTTGCTACTTTTATTGTCACCTGATTTCTTTGTAGGTATACCAGTAGCCTATGGCAAATTAAAATCAACAAGTCCTTTTTATGTGAAGTGATCTCAAAAAAATTTTTAACCTATATTTGTATACAAAAGAATATATTTGTAATTCAACTCAAATATAGATATTTGCGTTTCCTGTTACTGAATGTATACTTGGCCCATCTTGATTTTGTTATCCATTATATAAACTATCACTAACATTGTTTTTTTATTTGCAAATGAGATTAGAATTGTCTTTCATATTTTTCTTTTCTTTATTGGTAAAAATGTTGAGCCATACAAAACTAAATACATATCAATTTCATTTAAAAACTTCATCCAGCTTGGAATCTACCCATATACATTCTCTAGGATATCCAACCACTTACCTCTTTTATAATCTAGACACATTTATCTCACATATCTATAAGCACATCATGAGAATTTTTTGACAACTACTATGGCCTATGTCTTCAGCAATCATTTGATCTAGGATTCTAATAACACAGTCAAAAAGGAAATGAGGCTTGTTTGACATGACTTGTTTCTAGTGAATTTATGCTGACTTCTAGCATTCCCAACATTCCTAAGAGCACATAAACCATATGCTTAGGAATCCACTAAAGAATTCTATGATGGCTTAGGTATTTTTGAACTTTACTCATTTCCTCAGTTTTAAAATGGAGATATTTACTACTTCTGCTTCTTTTCCATTCATTTTAAATTCTTAAAAAAAAAATGCCATTTTACTAATTACATTTACTAGTTAACATTTTACTGTTGTAATTATAATTAATTTTGGCTTAAAATATAACTTACTTGGACTTAAAAGACAAATATTTTTAATTAAAGAGACCACAATAGCTCCTCTTTGCCTTTTTTATAAGGTCTGAGATTTCAAAAATTTATAAAGCTTAACTGAATGATATCCTACATTAGGAAAGAGGAAGCAAAAGCCAATTGTCTTTAAACTCATGAAACTCATAATTGAGGAAGGAAAACATATAAAATATTTACATTAAATATATAAAATAACAACTATTTTAAGTCTTAAGAAAGACGGTCACAAAGCATTGTGAGAGCAGGAGAATATGACTGAATTTGGAAAGGTAGATAAGGCTTCCCTGAGGGTGATTTTAAAAATGAGAAGCAATAGATAAACAAGGTAGCCAGTGATGTTAAAATGGTTAACAGTCTAAGCAGAGGATATGGAGTGAGCAAGGAACCAGAAAAAAAAACAGCCTTATTTGCTGGGCTTTATAGCCCTGATGTTGTATATCCAGCAATATTTCTCATTAGTTGCCATTTTCTTTTTACTCCTCATTTACACTGCAATGGGAGTTTCCTTTTCCTGATGAATAGCAGCTAGCACTTAGAACAGTGCCTTGTGTGGTATTCAATAAATATTTGTTGATTGAATAAATGAATATGGAATCTATTCATAAACTTAGGAAAATTTTTGTTATAAATATAACTTAGAAAGATGAGTTCTGTTTCTTCTGTGTGCATTAATATGTGTAATTTAGATATAAATTATATCTAAATATATATAAATTATAAAGTATATGTTATATAATTTATACTTAGAAAATTTATATGTAAAATTGAAATGTTTACATTAAAATTGAGGCTCCTCTGAAAAATTAAAATCTGTCCACATATTACTTGCATCTACATGTGGCAGTACCTAGATTGAGCTAAGTACAGTCCTCCAGTTTTCTGTCTTCCTCAAGACTATTCCACTAACTATCTAACCTGCCTCGCTTCTGAAGACCATGTGAGTTTAGGACCCCTGAACCAAGCCTTTGGAGAACTTCATACTTGTAGAACATTGTTTTTATTTCCTAAAGATTGCTTTCATTAAACTATACTTCACTGGTATGTCTCTGTTATGCACCAATTATTGTTTTTGCAAAACAGCTACATGAAACTTCACATAGAAATCACTAGAAAAATGCTGTTAAAATGCTTATCCACTATCATTCACTGTGTTCTTTTTTCCCCTGCATTATAGATAGAAAAAGCAATTCTTTAATGTGCAATTTGTACTGAATCATAAGGGTTAAAGAAATAGACTCTGAATCCAAAGTTTCTACACTTGAATCCCAGCTCCAAGCATTACTATTATATAACATTGGAAGTTATATAACTTCTCTCTGCTTCAGCTTCTTTATCAATAAATTAAGGATGTGGAGAGTGATATCAGCAAGATGGCAGAATGAAAGGTTTCACTGACATAATCCACCTCAGCTACAATAATTCATAGCTATCCACAGACAAATGTTCCTTTGTGGGAGCTTTGGGATCTAGATAGAAAATTGTGAAAATTCGGTGGAGTCTAAGACCAAGGAAAACCATTTTGAGAGGATAGGGCTATACTCAGGTGGCTGACTCATTTATAGTAGTATTGCATATAGACTTGAAAACATCACCATACCCCCAAGACTCAACTACAGCCTCATTTGGCCTTGGTTCTGCAACCATCACCATAGGCAAGGGACCAGGGTTGAGTCACACATGCCTGTGTCTTAAATAAGTCTGCAGATCTCGGTCCCAGATTGAACCTTGTAGCCTATGACCTGGCTCCAGCCACTCCTGACAGCAGTCTAGGAGCCTCTGGTGTGAGACTGACAAACCAAGTCCAATTGTAGATTCGGAAACAGACCTATAACTGGGCTTCAGCCTCTCCTAGCTGTAGCCTGTCAGCAGTCCTGTAGGCTAGGTACTCAGAGGGAGACATTCCCTTTGGCACTCCTGAGATCCTGAAATGGCCCTGTACTCCAGCCATAGTCCTCAAGCATTCCTGCTGGTCCGCAGAGGCAGGCCAGCCAACCTATGTCTGTAAGCAGAAACTAAAATGGCCCTAAAACTTGATTCTAACCCATACCAGCCTCATGTGCAATATCTACATGAGGAAAAACACAAAACTCTGAAGAACTAAATACATGAAGAAATATTCCATGTTCATGGATAGAATGACTCAATATTGTCAAGATGTCAGTTCTTCCCATCTCAATCTATAAACTTAGTACAAACTCAATCAAATTTCTAACAAGTTATTTTATAGATATTGATAAAATAATTTTAAACTTTATATAGAGAGACAAAAGACTCAGAATAGCCAATACGATACTGAAGGAGAACAAAGATGGATGACTAATGCTACTTGACTTCAAGACTTACTATAAAGCTACAGTAATTGAGACAGTAGGTCCTGGGGATGTGGTGTAGGAAGAGATAGATAGAGCACAAAGGATGTTTAGATCAATGAAAAATACATGTATAATGTCATGATAGATATATTTCATTATACATTTGTCTAAACCTGTAGAATGCACAGTGTCAAAAGTGAATACTAAGGTAAACTAGGATTAACTGATTATTATGTGTCAAGGTAGGTTCATCATTGAAAAAATGTACCATTCTGGTAAGTGAGGTTGATAATGGGTGAGGCTATGCATGTGTGAGGGCAGAGGATGTATAGAAAATCTTTGTACCTCCTTCTAAATTCTGTTGTAAACCTCAAACTGCTCTAAAAGAAAAAAAAGTCTTTGAAAAAAAAAGACAAGATCCAATAATTTGCTGACTACAAGAGACTTGGGTTAGCTTTAAGGACAAACGTAAGATGAAACAGAAGAGACAGACTAAACTATTTCATGTAAATGGTAACCAAAGAGAGCAGAAGTGGCTATACTTATATCAGACAAAATAAACTTTGGGTCAAAATTTATCACAAGAGGCAAAGAAGCTAACTATGTAATATTAAATGGGTCGAGTCATCAAGAAGGTATAAAATTATAAATATATATGTGCCCAACTTTGGAGCACATGCATTTTTAAAACAAACATCAGAACCAAACGGAAAAATAGACAGAAATTTCTTAATAGTAAAGGACCTCAATTTCCCACTTTCAATACGGGGTAGATCATTTAGTCAGAAAATCAATAAGGAAACATCACACTTAAAGTACTCTTCTGACTAAATATATAACAGACATATATGGAATATTTTATGCACAGCACTAAAGTACACACTCTTCTCAAGCACACACAGAATAATCTTCAGGATAGATCCCCTTACACCTGATAGAGTGGCTATTACCAAAAAGACAAGAGATAAGTGTTAATGAGGATGTGGCGTAAAGAGACCAAGTGTACACTTCTAGTGGGAGTGTAAATTTGTGCAGTCACTACAGAAAACTGTATGGAGTTTAACAAAATACCAAAAATAGAACTACTAGATGATCTCGTAATCTCACTACTGGGTATATATCAAAGAAAATAAAAGTAAGATCTCAAAGCAATATCTTCACTCAAATGTGCATTGTAATATATTCACAATAGTCAAGATATGTAAACAACCTAAATGTCTGTCTATGGATGAATGGTAAATAAAATGTGGTATATAAACAGACACACACACAGTCACACACACACGCACACATGCACACACACACACACACACACACACAGTGAAATATTATCTAGTCATAAAAATTTCTGCCATTTGAAACAATGTGGGTTATTCTGGAGTTACATTATGCTAAACAAAATGAGCTAGACAGAGAAAAACAAATACCGTATAATGTCAATTATATGTGGAATCTAAAAAAGTTGCACTCATAGAAACAAACAGTAGAACTATAGTTACCAGGAACTGGGAAAATGAGAAGAGGCTGATCAATGGGTACAAACTTTCAGTTATAAGGTAAGTAAGTTATGAGATCTAATGTACAACATGGTAACTACAGTTAACAATACTGTTTTTTATACTTGAAATTTGCTGAGAGTAAACCTAAACCTTAAGTGTACTCATCACACCAAAAAAAAAAAAAAAAAAATAACTGTAAGGTGGTGGGCGTATTAATTAGCTTAATTGTGGTAATCATTTTATATCGTATACGTGCACCAAGCTATCACATTTTACACTTTAAATATATGCATTTTTTTTGTTTGTCAAATATACCTTAGTAAAGCTAGAAAATATAAAAATAAAATAAGGATGTGAACAAGAATAATAAGATCTACAATATAAGATAGTTTTAAGAAGTGAATTAATAATAAATAGATGAATAAAATGCTGGACACATAGTTAGGGCTCATAAATATTTGTTTAAAATTTATCAAAGATTGCATATTTAGTAAAATTTGCTATTTTTTTTCCAGTGGAGATATAAATTGTTTTTGTCCAATGGCAAAGACAAGTTCAAAGTTTACAGTTTACTGCTCTATAAGACATTAACCAGTTTTGCTTCTAATTCAGAAGTTTTATAACATTTAATTATTTACATAATTATATAAATTTTTATAATTTATATTATAAAACACACACACTTATACACACACACTTCTCAAATACCCCTTATTTCTTTGAACTGATTTTAATACCTTGGTTTCATCTTTAATGAGTTCAATAAAATCTTTAAAACATATTCATTTTATATTTGCATTATATCACTATTTTACCCTTTTAAAATTTACTTTAATGTCAATGATAACTGTCTTCTTCATTTTATCTCCTGGGAAGCTCCATAGCAAATTTATAATTCACTATATTTACCACCTGTTCCTGGCTTCAATGTATGATTCTGCCTTATTTTCCCATAGTTAAACCGTGATATCATCATGTATTATTTTATATTTGCATTAACCACATTAAGTATATTTTAATGAGGCAGACTATACATTATACTACAATCAATCCAATAAACAAAATATTTTGCATTATTTACTCATAATTTCTTATTAACATTGCATTTTCTTATCTCCTCTGTTATAATTGCCTTGATAATTAGACCCATGTCTTATTTTTGTTTGTTTATTGTCTTGTTTTCTTAGTGGACAGAATAGTAAATATTTTAATGGTCATTTTTTTTTTTTATGAAACACTCACTGAAAGTAATGGGCACAAAGGAATATACATATTTGAAAGCTGTGTTTAAGGTAGCACTGAGAAAATATCTCATAACCATGGAAGCCTTCATTTCTCTGAGGATTTTTTTTTTATATGAAGAGATGTACTTTTTCATGTAACAAATCAATTGAATAATATTTTACACAGATGTATCACATTTCCCAGAGAACAAATCAATACCAATGACTGTTTTATAGCATTGGATCCTGAAACATAAAGAAGTTTTGTGACACACCCTAACTCACTCAGCAGGCATATTGCAAATCTAGCGATGAAATTCACTTCAAAATTAAAATGTTAAAAAATTGTCTATTTCTAAACAATCAAATTGAATTTGAGTATTACCCATCTGTGGGGAGTACTGAAGAAGATAATGGTGATGAAAACTTGATAACAACATGACACATGAAAGGAAATTCCTGCTACGATGGGAGAGGTGAAAGCCACATCTGTTATTAACATTAAACAGAAATAAAGCCACACAATAAAAAGCAGTCTAAGGAAATACAAACTAAATTTCTATTTTGATTTTTCTCTTTTTTATTTATCAGCACTTTGTATTAATAAATGAGCAATTATTGAGCATAGATAAAATATGTAGGAGAATATTAGCAATTTTACAGATAGAGTTTTGAATAAAACAACTGATAATAGTCAATGCATTTTAGATTTTCCCTAACTATAAAGAATAACTTTATACATGATGACATACGCTATATTAATTTTAGAAGTATAAAGACTTTAGATGCACATTTTTATTATTTATCAGATTTTCCCCAATTTTTGTGGGTATCATATGTTTGTAAAACAATGGTGACTGGACAGAATATATGGGCTTTGCCAGCTTGCTTCAGTTGTAGTTTGGATAGTCAATGAAACAGAACTCAGCTGGAAAAAAAAAATTATCTTCTCAGTATTCACCCTTTTCTTTTGGAGAGACACAGTTAAATTCTAATTCAACCTTGGACATTTTAATGGCTTTTAAAAGTTTGCAATTTCTTGATAATATTTATTACAGAGCCCATATAAATCACATATATTTAAAATTACCTATCAAGTTGCATTTTATCTAGAACAATTCTTTACCACATTTACTCTTTTTTTTCTATAAAAATTTATATGCTGAGCATGTTTGATGTTATCATGTAGATAGAATCATTTTCTTTACCTGTCCTAGAGAGACAGGTGTTTTCATATTTAAAAAATCCAGTGACTAGTCTGCATAAAGATTGAGTCCAACTACCATTTATTTAATGACTAATCATGCATAGAGCTAGAATGATTATGAGGACACAGTCTTAAAGAGTGGATCATATGTTGTTTAACAAGACAGAAATTACTAAGAAATGTTAATCAAATAATCACCTGGCAAAGTAACTAATTCTGTTTAGAAAATGAGAACTCTGTTTAGAAACTCATTTTCTGTTTAGAAAATGAGTTTTTGAAGAAATGAATTTTTTCTTTTATATTGGCCATCATCCATACCTTACAGCACGTGATTTGATTGCACTGTGTATATATTTTCTTTATTGTAGTTGAGTATGTTTTTTCTGAAATAGGATAGAAGTGAAAGATGGGAATGATGATGGCTTTCTAACTTCTTCACCTTTATAGTACATAAGATCTTCATAGTGAGTAGATTTAGCCAAGATTAAAAGGGATTCAGATTTCTCTTTTAGAATTTAGAGGTGATCACCACAGTAAAATTTCAATCAGTACAGAAACTTTGATCTGTGTGTACCTGAGATGCTCAATGAAAATCAGGATTTCTGCTGGAGAATATGGGAACTCTTAACTGACAGAATATTCAAAAGAAAAAACCTACTGAAGAATGAACTACAGATGACTTAAACTTATAGCTCTTTTTAAAATTATTCCATTGTCATCTCAGCCATTTATTTGTTTTCAGGGTTGTTTATTATAGAGGGTAAGAGAGGTATGTGGATTGTGACAATAAAATGAATTTAGATTACCCCTGAATGAAATTCAGAATAGTTAAAGTGAAATTGAGCTAGTGAAATATATTGGAATGAGTATACTTTGGCACCATATTTAAATTGTTGCTGTTCTGAGAAATTCTCATTAAGTGATTAAGGGGCAAAATAAATTAATATTTCTAATTTCTATTTTTTCATCTCTAAAATAAAAATAATAATGTTTATACAGTGAATTGTCAGGATAATTTAATAATATAAAATATGTATAGCTCCTAACACATAGAAGGTATTTAGTAAATAGTAGGAATTACAGTGATAGTAATATTTTTACGTGTCAGACAACATAAGATTTATGTGACAGAAGAATTATATAAACATTAATTCCAGTTGACTAGACATAACCTCAGAAAATTGTAACTGAGGTTAAAACTAAATTATGATTAAAGATAAAATTATTAACTGATAGAAGTTGATAAGCCTATTATCTATACTGTAGTTCTAAAAACAAAAGCTCTAATGGCGCAGCCACCTTGACTCATGAACTTAATTGTACAATCTGTGCCATAGAAATATTTCTATAGTGTTGACAAGTATATCTGGTTATCATAACATGTAACATACGCATATTATATATATAATATTGTTGGCCATGGACATAATCTAATCTGCCATGTTTTGATTTCATGTTCACTAAGCAATCCTCTAATTATAAGTTGATATTCTATGTAATTTACCTAATAAGACTAAATGCAATTCTCAGCAAGATTACATATGTCCTGATCAACAAGATTACTAGCCCAGTTTATGAATCAACAACTATGAATTTGATTAATATAAACCAGATTACTTGAGTCTTATCATTCTGGCTCTCTGAAAATTCCGAGAATCTGGGAACCACACTTAGATCATAATTTTTAAACCAAGGTCATGCTTTTCTGTTGGACACATTAGAACACTGATTGTTCATGCTTGAGAAGTACATTAATGTCTCACTAATACCTAGTCTTTCAAAAAAAATAATCTTTTGAAGATTTTTATTTCATAAATGTTCACATAATATAGTTATATGTTTAGTTTCTGTTGACTTATAAAAACAATGAAAAAATAATTAGGAATTCCAATATAGCACTAAATAAGTAGTAACCATTGTAGTTACTAGAGCTATTAAAAATATTTTGTTTCTCTTCTTTCTTAACATCTGATAGGGCACCTCTCCATCATTTTGAAATTAAACCTGACAATGCTTTATCGAATAAAGCATTACCTTAAGCAAAATGTTTTGCTTCTGGGCAGAAACTTTAAGAATATGTATATAAATTATTACCTTTCCTTTATCTGCTTTGATGATTATGGGACCATGTGTCAAAATCAAGCTTCCATCACCTGAATGATTACAATAAGTCTCTAGACTCTCTTCCTTCTGTTATCACTTGCTGGTCTATAAAAGGAACAAACAGTTTGAACTAAACCACTGATATTTGAGATTCCTTGTTACTATTACATATCCCAGACAATCCTAAATTGTGTGACAATTAACTGCATACTTTTGAGAAATAGTATTTTATAAGTTAAGACATCACATTGTTCTAAAAATATTAAATGATTTATCACCATATCAATTTTTAGATTATTTGCTATCATTCTTGTGAAATACTAGGAGCCCACAGATAATATGATATGTAACACTGAATACCCCTAAACATATAGGTTAATATTGTGGAATCTCAAATAATGAAAATATACATTTATATATTTAATATTCAAGTATTTTGAGAAACATGTTGTCCTTGATGCAGAGGAAGATGAAATCTTATTTTTTAAAATAGATTCTCAACAAATATATATTGCTAGGTTTATCCTTAGTTTTTTTCATTGAAGGGTAGCACTAACTATCCAGTTTAGTTCATAATCATTCAACATTTATATTTTTTACATTATATTCAGTGCTTTTATGCATTATTTCAGTTAATCATCACCATAACTCTATAAGGTATTGATATTCTGTTGTACAGGGAAGAAATTGAAGCATACAAAAGTTCAAAATGTGTCCTTGGGTATACAAATAAAAGATGATTGATCAGGCACCTCTCAGCAATCTTATATCATCAAAAACATTTCCTTGGTTTATTCTAATTCATATCTCATCACAATCATTAACTGATCACTTATGTACTATATTTTAATATATGATTTGGTCTTTCATTTTATAAATCAGCAGTTAAAAATATCACACCTCAAAATGGTAAAATCTATTGTAATTTTATGCATAAATGTGATTCATTGTACATGAATAAATACATCATGCTTAAACACATATGTATGTACCACAGGAATAAAAGAATATAAGAGAGATAGAGCAATGGACCTATTGCTCCTGTGTGTGTATCTTAATAGGGCTCGAAACTGAGGTTGACAGCACAATCTAGTTTTAGTAAATTTAGTAGCTTGTAGGAGAGAAACATCAGCTATTGAGCTATCTCCCAGTGTGGTACATGGCAGTGAAGCTGATGATATGATGATTTATTAAACAGCATGTTGCCTTTCACTAAAGACAATATCTATAGATTCAAAGGGAGTGAGGATCATTATTCATTCCAAGTTAGTACACAGCACAAAGCACATTTCTCTATTGGTGTGCTCCTTATGGAAAGATAAACTTATCAAGAGTTGAAAAGAACTAGCAAAAAACAAGTGGAATAAAATGTTAACTATTTACTTCATGAATGATATGCAAATCTATTAATACAACCATAATGATTATATAATAAAACTTTGATATTGACCAAAAAAAAATATCTGAGAACGAGTTTTCATAGACAAACAAAAATTTATTTTAGGTTGTCTCATGACTAAGAATACATGCTTTAATATAAAACTTGATTTTGCTAGCAATTTGAAATAAATTGCAATGATTTTTATTTGAACCATTTCATAATTTTTCTCTGTCTTTGTATTTTCAGTAAAATATTGTAAATGAGCTATTAGTTAAATAACACTATATAATAGATTTTTCAGTATAGTCTATATGGAAAATTGTTTATATACTTTTGTTTATAAATTAAAGCAATTTTATTTTAACTTTCTTAGAATAAGAGTGTGAGAATAAAAAATAAATAAATAAAACTTTGTTAGGTTTAGTATAATCACAAATGTAAATAGGCTTAAATATGTATAAAGCATTTCTCTCTTAAATAAATATATGAATGTATTAACAGAATGTATTTAACGATGTAAGCTTTGTTTAATCAATGGAAATATAGCAGGCCATTGGAGCAATAATAATAAAATCTCTTAATAAATTGTTAAGGATATAAAGAATAAGAATTAGAGATCCACATGAGTGAAATATAAGATCTGGACTTCCTGAATGATTCACTTAGGGCAATAACAGGCTATCAATAAAAACTATGAACTCTCTCAACCATATGTAAAAAATAAATAAATAAAATGCTGCACACACAGCTAAATCTCATTTTGCAAATTCTTTTTATATCCATGTTTAAAAATTAAGTTCTAAAAAGAATGCTCAAGAGAATTGTGGACAAGGGCTAGTGAACTCAAGACAAAGAAATGCATGGAATGCTTAGAAAGAGCTTATTTTATTAAGCTCTGAAGTAACTAAAAATGGTAAGAGAATGGTTAGAGTACTCTAATTTCTAGGCCCAAGCCTGTTTTGCAGGAGCAATCTGTGTGCAATTGTTTATTCTAAAATGTTAAAATTCTGGACTCAAAGCTTATACAATGAATCTCATTTTGGAAATCATTTAGGCAACTGTAGAAATCAAGTGTTGTGAAGAGAAAACTAAGATGAATGGGAAATTATACCCAAAGTATGTGCTGCCAGTTGCTCTAATTGGTCACAAAGGCATGAGCAAGTCTTGCAAGCACTCTCAGATCTCATGGAAAATCACGCAAGCCAAGTGCATTGTGTCCAAAAAAGGTAATATACTAGATTTTTAAGTGGTCAATAAATTAAAGAGAATCGTATAGATGGCATAAAGTGAAAACATCTTAATTCTAGGTTTTATATATTATGTACATTTAATTTTAAATGGGGTTATCATAGATGGTATATCAGTTAGCTATTGCCACATGGTGCTAAAACCACCACAAAAACCTCAGTGACGTACAAACATATACATTTTTGTAGTTCACATATCTGAGGGCCTGCTATGTGATGGTGCTCTAGGCTGGGCCAGGCAGGTTTGGGCTCTGTTCCATGTATTTCTCATTCTCCTCCTAGGACCAGTAAACCAGACTGTATATATCCTTCTCATCTGCATTGCAGAGGTGCAAAAAGGGCACGTTTATCATTGCAAGTGTGTTTCGAACATGCATAATCCATGTATTAATTCATCAGTAATTTACATGGCCTTTGCAAAGGCCATGTAATTTGTCAAGGAGGAGGAGAAGGAAAGTATACTTCTCTTGTGGAGGTAGGATGGGGAAAAGGAGTAAATAGGTCTAATCTGAAATAGAAAGCATGCTTGAAAAATTTCACTTACACAAAGACCTGATGAAGTTAAGAGAGTAAGCTATATTTAGTTTGAAGAAAGAATTTTCTGACAGTGGGAACACTGAAGAGCAGAGATAAAGAATTGGGATCAAGATATCAAAGTAGCCAAGACTTGAAATGAGGAGATTGCAAAGCAGACTGTAGGAGAAGACATCAGACAAGTAACAGGAGACTAGACTGTGCACACACTTTGATGATTGTATAGAATTTGGCGTTTACTCTGAGATGAGAAGTTCCTGGAAGCTTCTAGACAAAAAAATGACAGAATCCAACCATACTGCCAAAGTATCACTGTGGTTACTGTTTTGAGAAAATAAAGGTAATATCAGGAAGCAGGGAAACAAAGTAGGAGGACAATACAGTAATAAGACAAAAAGGGAGACAGTAGACAAGATTAGTGTTGAACTGGATGTATTCAGTCATTCATTCTGTCTACAAATATTTATTGATCACCTACTCTGTTCCAGGCACTTCGTGTAGCTTACATCTCGTGGATATGTTTTGAAGTTGAGGCCTATAGAATTTGGTAATGAATCTATAACAAAAGTAATTTTTCATTAAAACAAAATACAGAACCCTCAAAATTTAGAAGATGGAAAGGAATCGTCAAATTTGATGAGGCAACAGATCAAGCCTTTTAAATGTGTGTGGTAGCCTAATCTGCTACCTCACCAAATCTGGAGATTTTTCAATTTCTCTTAAATCTTGGAGGTTCTGTGTTTTATTTTAAGAAGAAAAGACTTTCTTTTCTTAATGCAAAGAAAAATAAGAATAGTAATATTGTATTGAACCTGTAATTTTTAAGCTAAAATTAAAATGTAAATATTGAACAAAAGAAGAGAAATATGAAAGTGATATAAAACGTCATTAACTATTCTGTGCATTCAATTTAAGTATAAGCTCCGTTTGCTTTCTATTGCATATAAGATAGCAGAAAAAGCAGTGAAGTGCTGACAGCTAAAAAGAACACGGGGCATATTTTACAATAGAACACATCCCTCTAAATGACCCGTGAGAAATAGAAATGGACCGTGTACTGAGTATTAAGGCAATAGCCTCAGAGAAGGTGTAATGTAGGGATGTGGAAGGAAAAGAATTAGATAGAAATTGAAACCAGCTCTTTGAGGTGGTAGCTTTTGAGCCTTTCCAATACATTCCTCTCTTATGTTACATGGTACGCATGAGGGGGTCATTTCACATGGTTGACAAGTCTGATGATAATAAGTGGAGATGATCTGGAACTGAAATCTGTGACATGTCTTCCGGCACAGAGTGCCAAAACACACATGGAGAACCCAACATGTGTGGCTGAAAAGAACAGATCCCATATATGGAATTATATGTACTTGTTCTTCATGCTCTCCAAATCCTGTTAATAACATTTAAGTTATGGAAGATTATTCTATTTATTAATAATTCCTCTGCCTTCATATGATAATTTTCACTGAACACATTGAAGATATATCTATGTTAAATATTTCATTGTTGCACAAAAGTATTAGCAGTACTACTTTTGATGAAATCGCTCAAATTATGTACTATATCAGACAATAATTCTATTTTTTGGTTGATATCATCTAGAAACACATGAAAATACAAGTACACTTGTATTATGGAAATAAGATTTTATGGAAACTTCTTTAAGATAGAGGAAAATTTAAAGAAGGCACATTTGAATACAGTTCTTCTGAGTATAATCATTTTATGTCCTACTTCTCTTAAAAACTCTAAACTTTACCTTAAATATAGATGATCCAGAAGTTTTTTTAATATATATTGACTACTCAAATAACTATTTATAGTAAGTAGCTCAGAAATGTATTATAGAAGATACTAAAATAGCTTTTGTAAGGAATCAAGTTTATAGTTAGCAAATTGTAGTAAAATTACTTGTATTGCTATTGATTGATGCTTATAATATTTTTGATTTTAAAAAATTTTTCTACAATTAATATTTTAAATTTATCATTTTATTTTATTTCCATAGCAGAGAAAGAGATGTAGATTATGTTATTCTTACCTAATATTCTACAAAATAAGAAAAGTAAAAGTTTAAGTGACTTATCAAAA
This sequence comes from Pteropus vampyrus, assembly GCF_000151845.1. Lineage (NCBI taxonomy): Eukaryota > Metazoa > Chordata > Mammalia > Chiroptera > Pteropodidae > Pteropus > Pteropus vampyrus. The sequence continues at coordinate 22,009,375 of NW_011888785.1, read as the reverse complement.
TAACCCAGTCATATCAAGAATGTCTACTATTCCTATGATGTTATACTGTGTGCAAAATTAGACCAGAGATTTAATTTTCTTGGTATGGCTAGAAACAAGCCCAATGACTGTTTAAATATCTTTTGATATTGAACTTCAATTTTTCAAATCTGACCTGAGTCCCGGAGCCCTTCAATGTTAATATACAAACAAAGAAGATCAAAATATTTTCAGTGTGAGATATTTTAAAGTGTAATATAGTTTCTGTTTCATGCAATATGAAGAATTACATGTTAAATAAAATCAGTCCATGTACAGCCCACTTAACACACCAGATTTTTGCTTAGTTTCTAAAACAAAAGTTGTCATCCATAAACAAAAGCATGTGATGTGTCCCTCAACAGCTCATTCAACATTCTAATTACAATTCTACTCACTTAGCTTATATTCAGTTCAATACACATTTGAGTGATTATTTTATGTCAGGCATCAGTAACACTTTCAATAAACTTAGAGCCTAGTGAGAAAGACTGACAACAAAATACAGAATTTCAGTAATGAAAAGTACTAAATTAGAAGTTTGCATAGGTAGCTAGCTCTAGATTAGAGCTCAGGGGATGGGCAATTAGCCTCTTGTTTATTCAGAGGGTAAATGCCTTTCTAAATCAGAGTCCAGACTCTGGACTCTGAACTACCAATGAGAAGAAAAGTGAATTAATTTATATTCAATTATCTTTTCCAGGATCAATAGAATGTCAGAAAAAAAAATCTGAATTTTGTTCACATAAAGGTGACCAATTTTTAAACACATATACTGAATTATCTAATTTTGTGACTGTTTATATTTTCATGGATAATTACGTTAAAGATGAATACATTTTGTAATAACTGCTCATGAAAAGGTAATCAGTCACATTTATTTCAGCCAGAAAATCTGATGGTCTTTTTAAGGGTTGACAAAACATAAGCTAATTTAAACACTGTATATCTCCATCAACAACCAAAGTTTGCATCCTTTTAATACATAAAGATAGCAGGTAAATGACATTGCTTGGATTCTTTTAAGCATTTCTGCAGAATAGATTACCTCAAATACAATTCAATACAAAAATATTCATTTAATAAAGAACACTAATTTAAAAAATAATAATATATTTTTTTCTTTGTTTCAGTTTCAAGAATGAAAATTTCAGAGTATCCCTTAGCAAATATGTCCTGTTCATTCTCTCTCCAATGTATTAAATATACTCATTTCTAATCATAATAATTAGAAATATTTAACGTCAGAATACATTTCTATTCTCATATTTTAATTTTTCAGAATTATTTTTCAAAAATTCTTAAATAATGGGGAACACAAAATCACAATTTAAAATAAAAATTTCTAATAGGCATTAATATTTTGGACACATAGTGCCTTACTTCATCACTGTTTCAGAGTCTTCCAAACTGTGTAACTAATATGGTTAGAGTTTAAGTTTCTTAGAGGGACTGCATTTAGTAACAAGACCACTTGTAAGATATATTTGTTAACTATCTCCCTTCCAATCATATTACTTGTTTGATTTTTAATAAGTGGTACAATTAGTTTTTTCAAGAAATGTAGGTCAGTCAAATATATTTTTTAAAGTTTAGCACCTTTATGGATATATATGACTGCATTTTTCATTAGAATTGCTCGGTATTTTACTTTCCTAATTCGACTTTTCAGTGGATAACTTCCTGCTCAAATCACTTATTGTTATGGTCGTAACCTCTGAAAAATAGTAGAAAAAGTGTAAATAATCCATACAATACCATTTAGCAGGATTAACATTTTAAAATTGTCAGAGAGAGAAAAAAAATGGCGTACATGATAGAGGCTCTATTCATCCCTCTGGCGACCAAATCAAAGTTGTGATGAGAACAAGGAGCAGCAGCAAGGAAAAATTGCCTGGGATCTAGATGAACAAGTCATACAACTAGGGAGAAATCCAAGAAAGCACCCTACAACAGCAGAAAGTAGGGCGGGGCGAAGGTGCATGGCTGCCTGGTCTTGAGTGGCTGAGTAAAATGGAGGCTATGGCAGAGGCAGACACTTCTTAAAGGGGCCGCAATTGCAAGCGGATATTCATGGTGAGGGGCCTGCTCTCTCTGAGCACCAGTGCCTATTCAGCTGCGTGCAAGGGGAAGCAGGGACTTACAGGGAGACAGTGTCAGAGTGAGGGCCAAGGCGAGACTTGCTCTGTACAGAAGTGCCAGCGGTATCCATTGCTCCCTGTTGAGCCCTCCTCACTCCCAGTGTGAAGACACAGTGCAGCCATAGCCCTGACATCATCAAACTGGATAACAGAGATAGCTCTGCCCAGAGAATCCCCTGAAAACCCGCCTCCCCCAAATAATGGCTTCACCTAAGCCATATCCAGGTATATCCTCAGCAAGTCAAGTGCTCCTTGCTGAGTGGTGCCTAGACTCACTCTGGAGGCAGCTGGCCTCAATTTCTGGTGTGGTCTTTTGAGGCAACTATAAGCACAGCATCTGTGGATTGCTTGCTGAATCTTAACAGGTGGCCCCAGAGGGGTAGAAGGTTGGGCTAAGTTAGGCCTGAAGCTAAACCTCTCTTAGGACTGTGCCACTGGACACCTACTTCACAAATCCACACTAATAAGACCAAGAGACTTAGAAGCTTTGCTTAGCACATAGAAACAGACACAGAAAGGTAGCCCAAATAGGAAAACAAAGAAGCAGAAATCATATGAGAGAATAGAACAGAGATCCAGATATAATGGACTTAAGTAATCTAACAGATGCAGAGTTCAAAATACTGGCTATAAAAATGCTCAATGAACTTTTGGGAAGTGTAGATAAATTTAGTGAGAACTTCAACAAAGAGATAAAAAACATAAAACTTTTGGGAAGTGGAAATTATAAAAAGGAACTAGTTTGAAATGAAGAATACATTATCTGAGATGAGAAGTATATTAAATGGAATAAACAAAGGAATAAACAAAGTGAATAAAGAAGAAGATCAAATGCTCTACCTAGAAGACAGGAAAGCCAATCAGAACACTCAATCAGAATGGCAAGAAAAAAGATGCCAAGATTATAAAAATAATTTAAGGAGGATATGAGACACTATTAAGGTTCCAAATATTCATCTGATTGGTGTAACTGAAGAAAATCAAGATATTGAACAGCTGTTTGAAGAAATAATAATGGAAAACTTCCCTAACTTGGTAAAGGAAATGGAAATAAAACTCCAGGAAGCTCAGAGAATTCCAAAAATCAAGGATCCAAAGAGGCACACATCGAGACACATCATAATTAAAAAGCCAAAGGTTAAATACAAAGAAAGAATATTAAAAGCAGCAAGAGAAAAACAAATAATTACCTACAAGGTAACACCCACAAGACTGGCAGCTGATTTCTCAAAAGAAACTATGCAGGATAGAAGCACTTGACAAAAAATATTCGACAGGATGAAGATCCAGGATCTACAACCAAGAATAATTTATCCAGCAAAGCTATCATTAAGAGTTGAAGGACAGATAGAGAGCTTCCCAGACAAAAATAAGCTAAAGAAATTTATCACCACCAAGCCAGTATTACAGGAAATGTTGGAGAGACTTCTTTAAGAAGAAAAAACACGTATCAAAAACAGAAATAAAGAATGGTAACAACTGCATTCCTATCAATAAGTACCTTAAATGTAAAAGAATTAAGTGCTCCAACCAAAAGATAGAATGGCTGAAAGGATAAATAAACAAGACCCCCTACATGTGAAAAGAAAAGGGATGGAAAAAGATACTGCTTTGATGGACCTAGAAGGTGTTTAAGTCAGACAGAGATAGATAAACACTATATGATTTCACTTACATGTGGAATCTAAGGAATAAAAAGAACACACTAATCAAAAACAGACTCACATATAGTAGACAGAAGGGAGGGGGTTTGGGGGGTTGGGAGAATGAGATATAGGGCTAAAGAAGTACAAATTAGTAGCTGATGGATGGTCACAGGGATGGGGAGCACGGCGTAAGGGAGGCAGTTAGCATTAATACGTTGGCTAGGTAAAGGGTGAGGGGAGGGAGGGTGCAATTGGGGAGATCATTTTATGAACTATATAAATGTCTAACCAATGTACTGTATACTTGAAACTAAATAAAAAAATTTAAAAAGTAAAATAAAATTGTCAGATTTAGTAGCACCTTAGTACATATCAATTATTTGCCATCACTACTTAAAAACTTAAGTTTCCCTAGGCGGTTGCTGAGATATTACATTTTATTTAAAAATATGATCATTATCAACTGTAAAATTCACTATACTTTGATATACTATTAAGAAAGAAAAAGGTGTTGCCAACTATCAGCACCAAGCTGATGGGGAAGGGAAAGTTTTAGTGGTGAGACGCCCAGTTGAAAGAATACACAAAAGGTCAACATGAGAATGAAATGGCAGGCACCAACTTTATTGCAGGAGCGCACTTCTGTTGCTCAAAGAACAGTTTTATTGGGGGATTGCGGTATTGCACGCACTTCTTCTGTTCCCCTTCTTGTGCTTTCCTTCTGCTTCCCAGGGGACCACATGGCTCCACACATATCAGAGTACAATAGTGGCATTCAGCCACACATGCATGATACAATAAGTTGAATTATGTTTATGTATTTTAGGCATAGGCGCCCTACTACGCTAACGTAACATTCTAAATCTGGGGTCCTATTCCTAGCCATGAGCCTGATTCACAGCCAGACCTGGGACCAGCCAGGCCTGGGACCCACATCAGTTAAACCATAGTGAAAGTTCATACATAAATGTTCAGCTGCATCTTCTTTCTAAAGTTGTCAAAAAAGATACAAAAGGTAAGTTCTGCATTTGATAAAATACAGTAATAAAGTAATAATAATTTCTTAAATGTTATGGCAGAGTTTGGTTAAATTCTTCTTCCTGGGTTACATTTCCTGGTCTTTATTGCAATTATTATGGCCATGTGACTGAATTTCTGACTACAAGAAGCAGTAAGTGATATATTTTATTTAAGGATCTAGTTCCAAAGACCTCACATGTGCAACTATCTATTATTCTACCTGCTTCTGCCAGTTGAATGTGGAAATGAAGACTGTCAACCTGGGGCATAAAGTGACAACATAGGACAGAATATCCTCTCCCCCAGCCAAACAGAAGAGGAGTACCAAATTGTTGCTTGAGAGAGAACACAGTTTTTATCAGGTTAAACCACTGGATTTGGGGTCCATTTGCTACAACAGCTATCACACTAATTATTATGATTATTCCATATATTTATCTCTAAAGCCTTAAAGCACTAAATTACTTGATCTGAAAATGCACGATTCAATTTTAAGAGTCTGCAAAGCAGGAACCATTCAATTTCTTTCAAAGTGCTAATAAACAACTAATGAAATTGGAGAAATTTCAAAAAATATCTATTAATTGCCTATTGCATGCAAAACAATACACTAGGTAATGGAAGTGTACACAACTATGTCTAGGAAAATAGAAAGACCAATTGCAATAATAAAGTAACCTGCTATAAGTGTGCATAAAATAATTAAGAAAACGACAGCAATAAACAAAAACTCTCAGGCAGTTATAGCAGGAGAGAATATCTGATAGAGTGTTACATAAAGAATTAGAGACAAATGCTTATTAAAGTTTATAGTTTTAAGGCAGGTGAAAAGTAAAGTATGGGAATAGAAGGGAAGCAATAGTTTTCTATTTGACCCTTTTGAAAGTAAACATAATCAAATGCTTGGCCTTAATGCATTAAAAGCATATTTTAACTTTGATTATCCAATATGACATGCTTATGAAACTCTTCTTTTGTGCAGTACAATATTAATATCTTATAAAATACCTAAGCTGTACTAAGCTGTTTGCTGCTATAGAGAAAAATAATTTAAATTTTTTTAAACAATAGGTGAATAATTTAAAATTTACTACAACTGCCTTCCTCCTACTACAAGATATAGGACAGGCTTTCCAAAAGAGTTCGGTAATCAACTGTGGGCTGTTTGAAATGCAAACATGAGTCTCCTTAGGTTCTTTCACCATACAAACTTGTGTCATTATGACTAGGGAGAAAGATATCATTAGCGAAGTCTCTGGAGTACTTAAACACTGAAATAGTGAACACTGCAGAAAGAAATTGAGAAGTCCCTGCAAGTAGTACTTCAAAAAATCTGATGTGGCCTAGCATATATCAATATTATATATTGATCATATCAGTCAGTATATGCTAAGTTATGCTATGATAACAACAAACCCTAAATTTTGAAGTCTCAAAACAATAAAAATTGATTTCTGGTTCACATAATGCTTCCCTCCTCCCTGATTGGCAGGGTATTTAGTTTTGTATCGTTGTTGTCCTCCCCAGCAAAAAAGCCACTCTCTGGACTAATGGCAGAAAAAGGCTGTGGAAAAACAGAACGTGACACAGAAAACTCTTAAAACTTCACTTGAAAGTGACACACATCTGTTTTATTCACAGTTAATCAGCTAGAACAAGTTACAGATCCCTACTCAACCATAGAGTACCAAGACCCTGCTGAATTTCTGAAAGGCACAGATATGGAAATATTTACTTTGCAGCATTAATAACTACCACCTGGACCAACACTGATCACAAAAAGAGATGAATAGATAATGCCAAAGCAGACTAGAAACAAGGAGAATCTAGACAAGAATAGAGGAAGAGATATTTTCTTTACCTTACATTTCTAGTGTTTTTACCATTTTCTTCATGTTAAGATAGAGTTATTATAGTAATAGGAAAAATCATGTGGCTAGGGCTGTATGTGAATGATTGTTAATACAAATACACACGAACAACACATATCCACATAAAGGGCATGGTTTTAGTTGCTTTCATTTAATCCTTTTTGTTTATATTAAGAAAGCTGCCCCCCCCCAAAAAAAAAACACCTATTAAGTATTTCTGATTTTTGTTGTCTGGATGCTATGTAGTCTTTAGATAGTTGCAGGCAAGGTTCTGGATTCCAAAGTGAATAAATTAGAATAACTGAATAATGCATAAATGATATCTGTTATGATTCTGTGTGAATTCCATTGACAAAGTGCAAAATACACTAGTGTCAAATGTATTGCAAATTACATTCAAATAACAATCATAGCATGAGGCTTAAAAACATTAATTCTGGAGTTAAATCTGCCTGAAGTTAAACTTAATTTCCATTATTTATTAGCCATAAAATATAGGAAATGTTGCTTAACCTTCCTGAGGTTAAAGATTATAATAGTACCCATGTCAGAGGGTTGTTTGAGGAATAAATGAACTAAACCACACAAAGTGTTTAGCACAGTACTTGGCACACTGTAAAAATGTGATGATGCCAACAAGACCAATAAGAATAACTAAAGTCTGGAATATGGTGTTAACCTTTCCAGACCACATCTTTACTCATCTGCAATTTCACCTCATTGGATATTGACCTTATTCTACAAAAAGAAGCAAAGTGAGGAGTGCAGAGACTCTTTTGAAAAGCCACATACAGGGGCCTAACAATTCTTGCTTCTAAATGTCATGGCTTCCTCCACAGCCCTTTCCTCTTTTTGAATAAAGTTCCCTATCCCAACTTGCAAATTAAGCAATCACCCTTGAATTGATCCATGCAAACATTTTTTTTTTTTTTTGTCCTGTAGCACAAAGGAAGGCTTGTAGGGTAGCAGAGTCTGAAATGGCTGCAGAATTATCTCTGAAGTCTCATGGTTTATCACATCAATCCATCCTGAACAAGCAAGGGCAACAGTGATTCACATTAGCACCAGAATATGAGAAAAATAGGGCATTTCTCTACTTTCATCAGTTGCTCATACTAAGTTCCACTTGTTTTTGAGCTCTGAGAAGAATAAGAGTTAAATGCCTATTATTGGTAATCTGAAACTCCCTTATCTCCTCCACTTCCTGCTGTGTCCTCTTACTCTCTAACACTCGTTGGCTCACTACAAGTTTGAACTTCTTTACTTTAAATAGAGCAGCACTTCTGCTCATCAGTCTCTTCTTGTAACTTTTATTGATTCACACATCCTTCCCAAGCTGCTTCAGAACTTCATTCTTAAATCTCCAGCTTTCCATGTGCTCACTCTCATCCTCACAGCACATGACCCTTCCTGCACTTTTCCAAGAATGTTTCAACTTGCCCATTTAGATTTTATCTAGATGAGAAATGTGCTTTTCAGTCTATTTCTGGATATACATAGTTGTTTATTGTTAACATTCACTCGAAATGATGAAGCACTTTCTTGTATTTCATTTTTGTTTTTATCCTGGAAGGAAAACTAGAAAATCAGGTACTTCTGTGTCAGAAAACAAAGGCATGTAACAATCATATGTTCTTTAGAAGACGATTTGAGATGAAACTGAATCCAAGTAGTCTGCCCATAAATCATACTCTCAGAAAAATGCATCATAGTAAAATATCATCTCTATATATGATTTAGGAATGAAGACAACTTGCATAAAAATTATCTTACGTCATACTCTATACCTTTAGATTTTCATTCAGAAATGCTGAATAGAAAGCCCCTCTGAATGATATATCTGTATGGGAAACACCTAAGTTTAATTTAGTGTACTTTCTATAATCTCTGTCTTTGAGCAGTTGTACTTAAATATTAAAGAGCAAAATTAAATGAGTTACATGGTAGTAGCAATTGGGATCTTGCAAATTAGACATACTTGCTGTTACTGCTTGTGGTACATGGGTCTCAATATCTCTTTTAGTAAAATTTTGTTTAAAGGTATTTTTTGAGCCTCTGTTTCAACGTTTAAATTAAATTCATTAGCAGCTGTCAACCCCCAAGGAAAGACGTCAACACTAATCAAGACAACATCTGAAGGTGTCAGTTTTCCTTCATATATCTCCTGTCCCCAGAAGGTACAAAGCCATCAAATGAAAAACTCTAGGTAATGACCGCTTTTGTCATTTGTTAAATGTGATTAGAATACAGTTGCATAGGCATTAATATTGTTTCAAGCTTCCAATCACATCTGTCTTTATTTTTTTAAATAAAATAATAAATATTACGAGCCTTACCTTTACTGTAGGACTATACATGACAGTTCACATAGTTTGCTTCCGCACACAATGATATTGTAATTATTTGATTTGTTGTATCTTTCACACTGAGCACATTCCATTCCAGTTACTTAGAATGCCTCTGCAGCCTTTCCAATTCAAAGAATAGGAGTTTAAATAATCAATGATTTTTACTACACTTTCTTAAGCTTATAAATGAGAAAAAAATAGCAATGGTGATAAAAATCTTTTTACATAAATTTATTCCTCTGCGAAAAGTAGGGTTTTGCTCAACTTAGAAGCTTTATTAAAGGATGTTTTCCATTTGAATTATTCATGTTACCAGAATGCCTAGGTGACATATTATATAATTATAATGAGGTTATGTACTTACTTTTCTAGGATACTGTCTGCAAAAAAGCATATTAATCAAAAGCAAAGAAATGGTTTTAAATATAATTCCCTCACTTAATCTTTTTCTTTTCTTTGAAGCAGAAAATAACATTGAGTGCATGTATGTATATATGTGGACATATATGTAATCGCATACATATAAATGATATATATATAAATTATATATAAATTTAAATTTACATATAAAATTAAATGAATTAGGCAATGATTGAAAAGCTGAGAAAAGGCTAATATGTTTTTTTTGTTAAGATACAATTATTATTTATTTACTAAGTCCCTATAACAATAGCATATTCTCCGAATTTCAGAGGAAGAAGGAATATTTGAGATCATTTTGTTTATTATCTATGTTTTACAAATGATGATAGTCCTGGAAAAGTTAAAGCATTTGCTTCAAATTCATCAACAAATTTTAACATAGCCAAAAATAAAATTCAGACATTCTCCCATGTAGTCTAGCATTATTCCCAATCAAGTATTTTATTACAATGTTTATTTATGTTACCATTACTTTTAGTAACAGTAGCTGATGCTTATTGAGTGTTAGCAATATGCTAGACCATTTGCTAAGATCTTTACATGGATCAGAATCTGAGGTAATGTTTATTATTTACTCTCAGGTTCAGATTAGAAAACAAAGGCACAAAATTATTAAGAAACTTGTCTGAAGGCATTTGAATAATAAGTGGCAGAGTATTCTTAGAACTTTGAAATTTCTTTCTCCTGGTATTTAATTTTATTCTTTTAGCAATCCTATTACATATTTAGAGCTGGAATGGCCACATTATCAAATACACAAGTTGAGCTGAAATCTTCAGCACTTGTTCTATTGCTCTTTGTATTATATCACATTGTGGTATTTTAGGTAAGACAGATGTTAAAAGGATAAACCAAGTCATGTTTTTCTTGTTAGTTTGTTAATGATATGACACAAAACTCATTTAAGTTTTAGATTTCAATCAAGTATTATTTTTTTTTCAAATCAGTGTAAGAAACAAGCAAAATTAAAGTACAATATAAACATTTAAGTGATGAATAAAATGAAAACACCTGTAAACATTTTTTTTAATGAAAACAGATCAATGTAGCTGTTGCTTCTTCTTCTTTATTCATTTACCTAGAAGGATGTATTTTTTTCAACTCTGTTCATAAAATAGTTTTGACAGAAAATGCAGGTTAGCTTACAATAAAATATTAAGGATTTCTTTAATTATGCAAAAAAGGACAATAACAATTGGCTCAATGTGGTTTATTATGTTCTTAATTAAAGATGTTATAGAACAGTTCTGAGTAAAAATTATTATGAAATATTATCTATTCATAAAATATTAAAACAAGGAAATGTCTTGTTTCAGATGATAAAGCTAAGATCCAGAAAACTGTCTTAGTTAAACTTGCAAAAGAGTGGCAGAATCAAGGTTAAGATATAATTCAGATCAGTGTTCTTCGAATGACACTGTGCTCTATTTCTCATTTAAAAGTGGCTACATAGACAGATATTTAAAATTTAGAGTCTCACAAATCAAAAGGATAGAGCCATTGAGCATTTCTTAATTGGATTGTTTTTAATTAAGTTTTCCTTAATTAAGTTTTTATCTTCAACAGAAAACATTTTTGAATAAAGTCATAAAATATAAAATTTGTTCACAGGTTTATTTCCCTTTCTAAAGATCACTACTCTGTAGATTCAGTATAATACTTATCAAAATCCCAGCAGGCTTTTATTTTGTTTGTAGATAATGGCAAACTGGATCCTAAAATTTGCATAGAAATTTAGAGGACCCTAGAGTAGCCAAAATAATTTTGAAAAAGAAAAAAATTTCAGTACTTACACTGTCAGATTTCAAAACTTACTATAAAAATATAAAAACCAGGACAATGGGGTATTACAACCTTAGCAGAGCACCTGGCATGTAACAGTTGGTCCCTAGATATTTGCCAAATATGTAAATAAATAAAAACATATAAATGTCATTGACTAAATTCTAGTTAACTAACCAAATCTAAATATGATTGATTTATTCTTGATTATTAGATTATGATTAAAATCCTCTACAGGAAATTTATATAATTGGCTAATATTTCTCTTAATTTCTAGTTTAGAATCAAAGTGTAGCAAGCGAATACACAAATATTTTCTTTTTATAAGCCTCTTTCTCTTTAAAATATAAAATAGTTTGCACTTTAAAAAAATGGAATAATGGCTTAAGTATAAATATACAGATTAATGAAACAGAATTGAGAGTTCAGAAGCAAATTTTTCCTGTTTCGGTTAATTCATTTTTTAAATTAAATTTATTGGAGTGACATTGGTTGATAAAATTATATGAGTCTCAAGTGTACAATTCTATAATGTGTCATCTGTATACTGCATTGTGTGTTCACCATCCAAAGTCAAATCTCCTTCTGTCATCATAGCATAATTGATTTTTGATGATGTTGCCATAAGTATTCAATGGGATAAAAGGTTATCTTTTTGATCAAATTATACTTGGACGATTGGATATCTATATGCAAAAAATAGTGAATTTAGAACTTGACTCACATCGCTATCCAAAATGAAGTCAAAATGGATCATAGGTTCAAATTTAAGAGCTAAAACTATAACACTTCTAGAAGAAAATAGAGGAAAAAAATCTGTGTGACTTTGTGTTAGGCAAATAGTGCTTATATGCAACAATAAAGGCACAATCTACAGAAGAAAAAAAATAAGGAAGATTTCATCAAAAGCAAACACTTTGTATGTAAAAGACTCCATTAAGAAAAATGAAAAGACTAATCACAAGCAGAGAGAAAATATTTTTAAATTATATATTTTATACGATACTTGTATATGGAATATGTATGTATTTCCTCTTACAACTTAGTAATAAGACAACTGAATATTTCAAAATTGGTAAAAGACTTAAACAGTTATTTTATCAAAGAAGACATATTAATGGCTAATAAACACAGGAAAAAGTGCACAACATCATTAGTCATTAGTAAAATGAAAATTAAAACCACTACACAACAATTTGAATGGCTATAATTAAAAAGCCAACAATACAGGTGTTGATGAGGATATAGAAAAATAGTAGAGCTGATTTGAAGAAACAGTTTGGTAGTTAGTTAAAAAGTTGAATGTAAACTTACATATGACCCAGCAATTCCATTCCTAGAAATGCACCAAGAAAAATGAGACCTATCCTGAAAGTAGAAATAGAAAAAACGAGTGATAGCAAAAAGGCTTGAAGAAATTTTTGGAGTGAAAAAATGTTCTAAAGTTGGATGTGGTGATGCACAAGTCTACCAATTAACTAAAAAGTATTGAACTGTACATCTACAATAAATGAATTTTATGACATATAAATTATACCTCAATAATTACACCTCCAACTACCAATAAAATTCTTAATTACAATGACTTAAAATTTAAAAAAAAAACATTATTCAAATAAGAATTTCATTTATTTCAAAGTAAATAATTTAGTACCAGCATGATTATGGTATGATCTTGGGGAGAAGGTAATGGACATGATGTTTCTATGGGGAAAAAGTGGAAAGGGAATAATATTAGATGATGGTACTGAGATTGTGATGAATTGTAAAATGTTTTTCCATCCTTCCCCTGTTTTAGCTGTCCTGTTCCTTTGTCTATTGCCATCTTGTACACATTCTTGTTACATAAGAAGCGAAGTGCAGGTCAAGGGATGCCGCTTTATATTTTTAAATAAAGGGGCCCAGCAGATTAACCTTTGCACTGGCATTTGAACTCCTTTCTGACAAATAAGTCAATCATCAAAACATTATTTGAGCAGATGTGTATCAGCATTAGTTAAAGGAAAAAAAGTTGCTGTTATGCCATACTAAGGATTAATATTTTCTTACTGATATGTAAAAGTCTATCTTTGTTTAAAATTTCTGTTACAGTGCAATGACTTACAGAATTTTGATATACATCTTAACTATAAATTACATAAAAGATGTGTTGAAATATCTTAGACACAAGGCTTAAATCTTAAATATTAGATATCATATTTCATAGAAAAATATAGAAAATAATAATTGTTTTACTTCTAAATATGTAAATAGCATTTCTTCAAATTCCATTATTAAAATAAAAAAATGAAAAATGAAATCTAAAATTAATGAAATAAAAAATGGAGAATAGAAGAAATAATATAGTAAAATCTAAAAATTTGTTCTCCAAACATATCAGCAAAACAGACACAGATAATTCTTT
>NW_011888785.1:21988914-21995092 GCF_000151845.1 Pteropus vampyrus | reverse complement strand
AAATCAATGTAGTGGATCTTAAATATCTTTTCTCTAGCCCTCATGGACTGTGGCACTGAAAACTACTAGAAAAAAATTACTATCTCTGATGATAGTATTATGTGTCCTTACTCAGCTAAGATTAAACAAGATTAGGCAAAAGTGTCTCTGACCCACCCTAACTGCTTCTTTGTGAAAATATTTCTTCCTTTAAACACCCACAATCTACTTTAACCTCATCTTTCCTATCAAACTTAGAACTTATACAACCACGCACTTATACATTGACTGGAATTGTAATAACCAATACCTGGCTATTTGTCCAAAGCTATTTACATTTTAATCTTTTGTATCCTAAATATCTTTTTTTAATGATGTGGAATAAACAATTGTATTTATTGCTACAAGAATATTTTTAAATACCAGGAAACCAATAGAAAGAGATTACCTGAGGGGAAGCTTCTCATTGTTTTCTTAAAAAAAAATAAACTCCAAATTATACTCTTCAATTAAGACCAAGCTTGTAGTTACAATTTCTTTAGCCCTTTTTATGTGGTTTAATGTTTGGCGTATATAAGAACAGGAGGAAAGGCAATAAAAATAAAGATTGATTTAATTCCCTCCTACATCTCTAAGGAAGAGAAACTAGCTAAACCTGTTTTGGAATATAGAAGGCTTTGCTCAGGAAAGACCAAGAAAAAAACTATAGTCTTAAATCTGATCTTCGATCTAATCATTATCCACATGACAGGCATTGATTGGGAAGGCAGACATAGATACTGAATCAGCACTGGTGGAATTTATAGTCTAGTGAAAGAAATATGCATTTAAACAGAAGTGGTAGGTGTGCCCAAAGAGCACATACTCAGGATGCAATGATAAAACAAAGAGAAGGATGCAGAAAGGGAAGGTTCTATGGAGGAGAATATGGTAGAGTTGAACTTGAAGGAAGGGGAAGACAAGTTGGTGGAGAGCATGCATTACAACATGGACAAAGTCCAAAGAAGTCCAACCACATCTGTCTGCTTACAAGCTGAGTCTGCCTTCTTGTTTTTTGTCTCATGTTGCTTACTGTTAAATACACAAAATCTTTTCTTTAAAAGAATGTGGTTCTGCACTGTGTGGTTTTAATCCTTTAGGATAAAATTTAGACCAGGGCAGAGTGGCGTGTGTGTGTGGGTGTCTATTCACATAAATATGCCTTCTGCTTGAGAGAACGTGTGCTCTTAAAAGGCTTTGGAAACAATCCAGTCTTTTTCTGCTGACTCTGTTGTCTACATAGAGAATTAGGAAAGACAGTGTTGGTCCTGCTAGATTTTATCTTAATTGTCACATGGATACTTTTATTACTTAACATTCTTCAGGAATAGGCCAGAAAGGGACACCAGAATGGGTATTTTTTCCTTCTTTTTTTTCTTTTTTGGGCTGCTTATATGTAAAATATACTTACAAATAGTAGGTTTTAATCTATCTCTTTGAAACAGTGACCCTAATAGTTAATTTTACTTTTAAATTAGATATACTACTTGTAAGAGGAACCTAATATTTATGTTTACATATCTGTACATAAAACATGTACATAATATACATAAAACATGAACTTGATTTAAAGGTGTAGAGCTGCAGGAGAGTTCTCTAGGGCTAAAGTTTAGGTGTTAATACTAGTTAAATATACAACTCTATTCTGGGGATTTTTCAAGAAAAATGTGCACTCACAAATATAAGTCAAATCGTTGCAACTAGAATCTGAACAACCAAATTTATTTCAAATAGATTTCTAATGATTTTCACAAACAATTTACTTATGTATAATAATGGTAATATACTAAAATATTCCTAAAATTACAGGTAAATGTTTGCATCTGGTTTTCTCCTCCCCCATGGGTTATATATTCTTATAAACATTTTCCTGATTTTAAAATGTCTGCCCATATCTAAAGGATAGATTGTGGTCTTTAGTAACAAAAATGAGTTCTTTAGGATTTACTTCATATGATCTCTTCTTTTCCCTTTTGTACTCTGCATACTTAACACTCTGATGCTAATATTAGCACTAATGCCTTAGGCCTAAATAGCAATAATTACCGGATGACATACTAGCTTCTATTTAAGTTGACAACTCAATAACCTGACATATGCATTACATCTCTATTACACTGGAATCTAAATGGCACTTTATAAAGCATTCCTTTTATATTTAGTTCACTGACTGATCAAACTCGAGCTTGTGCTCATCATGTGTCTTTTAAAGACTAGTGAATGTGTCATTATTTTTAAAACCTTGCCAGTAGTAGATAATGGAATTATGGAAAGCTATATTTACAGACAAATGTTAGGGTTTTGATAATATGTGTTTCTTGGGCAAGTAAGAGTCAAAGACATTTTTATATTTTTTTTAATATATAGTATAAAAAGTTCTAAGTAGAAAATGTCATACTTAAGAAATTCAGCCTGGACCATAAGGTATATCCACTTTTATTTTTCTTGTCAGAGATGTTTAATACATCTATTTTAAAAAAATACTTTTTACGTTTTAGATATTTTTGTTACGGCAATATTTCAATTATAAAAATGTAGAGCATAATAATTATAAAACATCTATTTTGTTATCTAAACCTCACACAGTCTAGAATGTTTTAATTGATTCTACAATATAATACAGTGTTTAATATGTGAACATTGCTTCTTCCCACGTCTCCTCTTTTGTCTTTATCCTTCCTTCACCTCACCTTTCTCTTTTCTCCTCTTTCTCCTCCAAAAGACATTAGGCAGGGCTAGTAATGATGACAGACATCAGGTTCCTGTGGAGTGAGACAGTGAGTATAGCCAGAGGGTGGCCAGTAATAGCATCCCATGCAAAGAGCAAAGTACTGAAGGCAGCCTTGTAGT
This sequence comes from Pteropus vampyrus, assembly GCF_000151845.1. Taxonomy (NCBI): domain Eukaryota; kingdom Metazoa; phylum Chordata; class Mammalia; order Chiroptera; family Pteropodidae; genus Pteropus; species Pteropus vampyrus. Next base: position 21,992,224 of record NW_011888785.1, on the reverse strand, counting down.
CTTTGAAGATTAGCCACGCATAGGGGATTTAGCAAATATGTTAATATATTAAAGGTAATGGAACTAAGTTTTTCACTGACAGAGAATGCAGGTACAAATATTAGAAGACTTCAGCACTGAAACAGTGAATTAATAACAAACACACCTAAGTGTTCTTTTGACTTCTCAATTTCTAAATACCACTCTCCATAAAAAAAAAAAAAAAAAAAGGACCAGAGTTTCATAGAGAAATAGCTGATTTCAGGGCTGAGGCCAAAAATAAAAAAAAAATAAAATACGAGCCAGAACCATCTTTTTGGGACAGTAGAGAGGTCTGATAGAGAAAGAGAGTATTTCAAAAGGACCCATAAGTCAGTTCAAAGGGGTTCCCACTGGCCAAATATTCTACAAAATGAAAGCCCTGCAATCTAAAAAAATATGAGGGTCATGAAATCAAAGAAAGATTGAGGAAGTTTTCTAAATAAAGCAGACGAGAAAGATATGAAAATTGGGTACCTGTATAATCTTGGATTGGATGTTTTTATTACAAAAGACATAATAGAGATGAAACTTTAAAAGTTCTCTGGGTGAATGGTACACAGGTGTTCTTTGCATTATTCTGGCTACTTTTCAGTAAGTCTAAAATTATTTCCAAATAAAATTAATGTTTTAAAGTAAAAGGCATATATTTTTGCATTTGTTTCTAAATGCTTTTAAAAAATAATTTTACTAAAGTGTAATTGATATACAAAAAAGCTGCACACCTTTAATGTACACAATTTGATGAGTTTGGACATATGCATATGCCATGAAACCATTATCATAATCAAGATAGTAAACATAACCATCGCCTCCAAAAGTTACCTCCTGCTTTCCCTTGTGTGTACATGTGGGTGTGTGGCGGGGGCAGGGGGCACTTATCATGAGCTCTATCAACTTAACACATGAAGTGAACATTACAATATTGTTCAACATAAATGTACCTTTTTTGAGAAATATTTTAATTTTCTGTTTTTTTATTTTCCTCTTTCATTTGCTTGTCATGCAGTTTAGGTTTTGCCTAATTTCCAGTATATGTTCACATAGAAACTTCCCGTGACATACTAATAGAGATATAACATCAACAGCTATGGGAGGAGTGCTTTTGAACTTCCCCTTTATTTCCTTTGACCTGAACACCTGCATCCGGGATGGTATCTCCCTATATTCGTCATGACAGTGCAATAGGAAATGGAAACCTTATCAAACTTTCTGGAAATCCTTCTTTATAAAGAAAAACAAACACAAACCTCACTTAAGCAAAGATTCCCTTCACAGTGCTTCTCTCAGAGTCCTCCAAAAGTGAATTTGTTAACAGATCCCCTGAAGGGATGATAGTTTTGTGGCAGAAGCCAACAGTGCACCCATATGTATTAACTGCCTTTCAAACAGAATAGCAATTTCCCTGGAGATTGTGCCCTCACAAACAACATAATATAATGTCCAATGCTTCACATAAGACATGTCATTAACTGCAAAACTATTTATCATGTGGTCTGCCTCATTGTGTTCTTTTTTTTTTTTTTTTGCTGATGACAAATGAACACAGAATTTCCCAGAAGCAAATAAATGGAACACCACAAAGAATGAGTACAGAAGGCAGTTCATGTACTTTATAAAAAGGAAGAAGGAAGCAGGAAGAGGTCAAGGAGAAAATCAGGGCTGAAGGGCACAGTGAAGTAAAACGTTGCAAGAGCACTGGTAGGCATTTGAAAGTGTCTATGAATCAATCATCAAAGGAGATCAAACATCCCGTTTATCTGTTCTGACAGTCTTAAATTGACCAGAAAAGCAGCCAAAGAATAGATTGAAAATTATCAAAATGGATCTAAATGACAGATGTCAAAAGATCATCTGTTTTCTCTAAAATCTCTGTGGGAATATCGTTCCATTATTTTAAATTTATATTAATTTCACATGTATCTATTTGAGTTCTTACTATTCTGAAAACACTGTTGGAGATGATGAGGAGTATACAAGGATTAATATAGTATAATCTCTTTTATCCGAAAGCCAAAAGTCTCTGAGATGGCACTGCTCTAGTACAAAGCAGAAAATATGTCCCTTTGGGTTTCGGCTATTGTTCTTTGGAGTCGAGTATCTCAAGAGGGTAACACAGAAAGCTACTGTAAAACTTGATCAAATCTGTACAAGTTTGCAGAAAAAGGGAGGTTTTAAAAGTTTGAGTAAGGATTACAGATGATCCCCATTTTAGGGACAATAATGTTTCTTTCTATGGCAGGCTGTGCAGGATTATCAAGGGTCAAGAATCATAATCAGAGTGTCCTTGAGATATTCAAAAGAAACTGTGACATTATGGTTTTCAAGAGGAGAAGAGAAACAGTACAAGAAAGAGGAGGGAGTGGGCAGAAATCAAGGAGAAAATAAACCTGGCATACTTCAGTATTTGCTAAGGCCAACGTAGATACTACATTAGGAAGAGGCAATGAGAAGAACACAGGCTCTCTCACATCTCCCCTCATATCCCTTGCTTGCACACAGCCCTCATACCAACAGTGCCTTAACAAAATTCTGCTGTTCGTGCTGTCTACAAGTAAATATTTTGGGATATATTTTTGTTAAAATTTTAAATGAAAAGATTTTGAAACTCTCTTCAAATGTAGTAATAATAGGACAAAACTTACAAGACATATAGTATAAAATTTTTCATTAAAACCAAACTTGCATAGGGATTCGTTAAGTAAATTCTGCATTCTATCTGGGTACAACAGTTTCTTTCCCTACATTTTTTTGTTTATTTGTTTGTTTGTATGTGTCATTTGCTCTATACTAAACAATATGAGTAGTTATTTGGATTTCAAGTGTTTTTAGAGAGAACTTACTCAGCACAAAGGAAAGGCAAAAGAAAAACTGTTATATATTTTCCACAAAAAAAGACCTCTGCCCAGAGTTCAGATTCACCTTGAAAGAGACCTGTTTGGAAAAAATATATGGAATTTCCATTATTATGATTTACATAGTCCATGTTTGGATCTAAAATAACAACCTAGAGCAGGAAATATATTTTTCTTGATATTTGCAGTATTTTTTTTTTATGGCTTGCTCTGGGCATTTGGTTTAAAAGAAGAGATAATTTTTGGAAACAGTGAACCATAAACAAAAATGTAATGAAAATAAAATTAAATAAGCCTTTCAAGTGCCCAAAAAAGAGCAAACCCAACAGAGTTATTTTGTAAAAATAGAACTGTAATATCCTGAATTTGATCATAACTTTGAATCTAAACAGTCCTTCTTTTGAGTAAGCCAAGGAAAATTTAGCTATAGGAAATCC
>NW_011888785.1:21982598-21988254 GCF_000151845.1 Pteropus vampyrus | reverse complement strand
TTTCATTCACTGTGCTGGCATATTTGTTTTAAGTCTAAAAACAAATGCTTCAGTTCCTGGAAATTTTCTTAAAATGTTTATTTAATAATTCCTTTTTTAAAATATATATTTTTAATTTCTCAATTAGAATTGATGTATAATGTTATATTAGTTTGAGTGTAAATATAGTTATTTGATATTTACATAATGTACAAAGTGATCATCCCAATAAATCTAGTACCCATCTGATGCCATACATAGTTAGTACAATATTACTGGCTATATTTCCCATGCTATTCTTTACATCCACATGACTATTTTGTAACTTCCAATTTGTACTTAATCCCTCGTTTTTAACGCCCATCTGGCAACCATCAAGATGTTCTCTGTATCTGTGAGTTTGTTTCTGTTTTGTATTCTTGTTTATTTTATTTTTTTAGATTCCACATGTAAGTGAGATCATATGGCATTTGTCTTTCTCTGTCTTATTTCACTCAGCACAATATCCTGTAAGTTCAGGGTATTGTTGCGGATGGCAACATTCTTCATTCTTTTTTATTGCTGAATAATATACCATTGTATATTTATACCACTTCTTCTTCTGTTGTTAGACACATAAGTTGCTTCTATATCTTGGCTATTGTAAATAATGCTGCAATAGATGCATATATCTTTTTAAATTAATGTTTTAGTTTTCCTCAAATAAAAACCCAGAAGTGGAATTGCTGGGTCCTCCTTTGTCTCTTGTTATAGCCTTAGTTTTTAAAGTCTATGTTGTCTGATACAAGTATTGCTACCCCACCCTTTTTTTAATTTCTATTTTCATTAAATATCTTTTTCTATCCCTTTTCTTGCAGTCTGTGTGTGTCTTTTGAGCTGAAGTGACTCTCTTGTAGGCAGCATTTGTAAGGGTCTTGTTTTATTACCCATTCAGCCACTCTATGTCGTTCGATCGAAGCATTTAATCCATTAAATTTAAAGTAATTGTTGAAGGTATGTATTTATTGCTGTTTTATTATTCATAACTTTTTTCCTTCTTCTTACAAAAAGTCCCTTTAATATTTTTTGTAATACTGGTTTGGTGGTAATGAACTCTTTTAGTCTTTTCTTGCCTGGGAAGCTCTTTATCTTTCCTTTGATTCTAAATGATAGCTTTGCTGGGTACAGTAATCTTGGTTGTAGGTCCTTGCTTTTCATGACTTTGAATATTTTGTGCAATTCCTTTTGACCTGCAAAGTTTTTGTTGAGAAATGAGCTGGTGCTCTTTTAGGGGTTCCCTTTTAGTAACTAACTGCCTTTTTTGTTGTTATTGTTGCTTTTAAAATCCTCTCTTTGTCTTTAACCTTTGGCATTTTGACTTCTATGCGCTTTGGTGTGGGCCTTTTGGAGTTCATCTTGTTTGGGACTCTCTATGCTTCCTGAACGTATACGTCTACTTCATTTAACAGGTTAAGGAAATTTTCTATCATTATTTCTTCAGACAGGTTTTCTAATTTTTTTGGATTTTTTTGTTGTTTTGCTATTCTAATTGGTTATTTTACATTCTAAGTTGCTAATTCAATCCTCTGCTTTATCTAATCCACTGTTGATTCCCTTTAATGTATTCTTCATTTAAGTTCTTGTATTCTTCATTTCTGATTGATTCTTTTTAATGTTTTCAATGTCCATTTTTATGTTTCTCTTTGTTGAAGTTCTCACTAAGATCATGGAGTATCTTTATAACCAGTGTTTTGAATTCTGCATCTGGTAGATTGATTGTCTCCATTTTGATTCGTTTTTTTTTTTTTTCCCCTGGAGCTTCATTCTTTCATTTAGATAATGCTTCTTTGTCTCCTCATTTTGGCTGCCCCCTATGCTTCTTTCTAAGTATTAGGTAGAGCTGCTTTGTCTCCTGGTCTCAGTAAAGTGGCCTTATGCTTTAGGTGTCCTATAGGGCCCAGTGGAACAATCTCTCTGGTCACTTGAGCCAGGTGCTCCAGGTGTGTCCTTTGCATGGGTTGTGCGTACCCTCCTGTTGTATGTAGTTGAGACTTGATTGCCATTGGCATGTCAATGGGAAGGATCGGCCCTCTGGATGATTTGTTGTGGGACTGGCCATGACTACAGCGGAAGAGCTGTTGTTCAGTGACTGACCCTACAGAGCAGGATTCACTTTAGCAGGGCTCTGGTAATTGCCAAGTCTGTCCTTTGGGTGTGTTATTTGTAGAGGTGGTTGGGTGCTACTCTGATGTGCTCTAAACCTGAGCAGCAGGTGTGTTGGTTCTGGGACCTCTTGGGAGGTGCTTCAATGCAGGCCAAAGTGAACTGCTTCCTGTGCCCTGCCCAAAAATACTTGGTATGAGCTACGAAGTGATCTGCAGATGGATGCCACTTGTGCTAAGCTTGGAGATGCCTGAGAGGTCTTAAGCTTCAAACTGAGGCCAGCCGCTGCAAGTGCTGGCCTTGGGGCTGCTTAGCCAGAGGTACAGGGCACAGCAAGCCTAGATACTGCTTGTTTGGGGTTGTGAACCTTTGGGGCCTTTTAGGAAAATCCATAGCATGAGCGAAGACAGGCCATTTATATAAAAAAGTGACTAGGAGAGGCTTATGTGGACCCAAAAGTTGGGTGGGGTGGAGTCTCAGGGAATCACCAAAGCAGGGCAAACAATGTTAGCCAGGTTGATGGAGACTCAGATATGGTGCCCACCTGTGGATGTGTGGGGGGAGGGCTCAACAAAGAAACAATGGATTCTGCCAGCACTTCTGTATGAGAGAAAGCTTCTCCTCCAGCCCTCGCCTTGAAGCCAGACAATTTAGTTCTTCCTTGTACGTCCCTAGCACCTTCCCAGCTTCTACTCCAGCACTAGAGTTCAGAGCGTGTAAGTCCGTTAGCAAGTAAGTTTGTGCATAGGCCCTTTAAGAAGAATGCCTGGGACTCAAGCCGCCCTCCTTCTCACTCAGCCACAATCTTGCTGGTTTTCACAGCCAGAAGTTATGGGGATTTCTCTTCCCGGCACTGGAACCCTAGGCTGAGCAGCCTGGTGTAGGACTGGAACACTTCATTCTTCAGGAGGGACCTCCAAAGCTGAGATATACCTCCTAATTTTTAGCCACAACACGTTTCACATCTCTGCTCTGCCTACCAGTCTCCACATGGTTTCTTCTGTTTACCCTTAGTTACAGGACCTCCACTTCACTAGGCTTCAGATGATTCTCATTGTTGACTGTTCTGTAGTTAGCTGTAATTTTGATGTGGTTGTGGGAGAAGCTGAGCACAATGTTTACCTTCTCTGCCATCTTGACTGAAACTCTGATGATTAGGATGTTAGACTTTTTAGAATGTTTCTCTTATTATCTTTTCTTGTATGAATGTTCCTGTTAAACAGCACACTGTTTCTAAACCATAGTCTTTTATACCTCTTGGGAAAGGCAGCCTTGAGCACTCAGTCTTTCAATCTCCACTTGGCCACATAAGAATGGGCCTTGGGCTGGAACAATTCCTTACCCAGAGATACAGTATCTACACAGCCTACGCCCAGCTTATCGCCTTTTGTGGGAATACCTTTCTCTGTTTCTGACTAATATGTCCTCCTTTGTTCTTCTTAAGTGCATGTGTCAACAGCTCTCAGAAATACCCCAGCTTTCTGTATTTCAGAATCCATGGCAAAGAGGTCAAAGTCCTGCTGCAGCATAAAGTGAGTTTTTGTGCAGCTATATCACCCCCATGGAACTCATAGTATTTGGAGGACTGATATATTGCAAAGGGCTGGATCTTCTAAACTCTTTTCTCTGTAGCACTTGAGCCTAGTATATATTTCTTCTGTTCTCATGAACCTAGAATCATGCACTTGTCTCTTCCCTGGGTGGCACTTATCTGCCTTTTAAAATTGGCTGAAAATCTTGGCCACTCAGTGAGCCAAGATCTAAGAATTAATAATTCATCCTTTGAATTTACTTTTCTTTGCATGCTTTATTTCCTCTGTTTGTTCGTTTCTTTTCTTCACTAAATTCTGCACTGAAGAATTTTATCAGATATCTGTTCATCATTAGTTGTCTGCTTCTATTCAAGAGTAGGGAATTAAGGTGCTGTTTGGAAGTTCTGAGAGTGTCGGTGTGGACGGTAAATTGTGGGTTGTATTAAAAAGTGATCTGACCTGACCACTTTTATTGGAAATTCCTATCAGGATCTTTATATTTTGCCTTTTACTGTGGTCAGATTTTGCAAAAACTCTTCAATCTTCTGCTGGGAGCCAATGTTCTAAGAGACAAGAGATGGAAGATGACTGGGTGTACGAGATGTCTCAATCTTTTCTATAAACATGCATACATTTTCTTAATACTTCATACTCAGCAATACCTGGTAAACCCCAGTTCAGAGATACTCTGTTTTAGTCTCTCTTAAGAACAAGCCTCTATTCTTCCCCCAGGATTGGACTGTCACTTGGCTATTTATAGTAGGAAAAATAATTTAGAGAATTACATGCTTTATAAACAGACTCTTAACCAGTCTTTCCTCTGCTAACACCCTCTCTTTATTCAATCCATTTCTAGAGATCCCTAGGAACATCAATTCTTGAGCTTTGGAGTATTTTGCAGATTAAATTGGGTTGGACCTCTTTTTCCTCACTGCTTTCTTGAGTCTATCAAACACTTTTTTTTTTTTCTGTCTATGTTCATTCTATTTTTGTAGGTTTAGAACTTTACTGTCATGTCATTAGGGATTTCTGACAGAGTAAAATTAACATGCATATTCAATTTTCCACTATCTGAAATTTACATGTAGCTTTACATATTTGTATGGAGATTTCAGAATCAAATTATATATTCTATTTATTCTATTTTTAATACTATTTAAATGAAATATTTTGGTTTAATTTTTGATCAGAAGTTATTAGTAGATATGTCTATTCTGCCTATAACATATATATGTACTATCAACACACACATGACACAATAAACAATATAGAGGAAGTAGCATAAAATAGAGTAGAAAGATGAATCTATCTGAAAACAGAGTAGAAATGTCAGTGGACATTATAGTAATTTGGATTCAGTCAAGAAAACAGAGCCACTTTAAGTATTTGGGGAACAGAAGCTATAAAAATTTGGAATGTTAGAATTGTGGGAGCAAAGGCTAAGAAACTAAAGCTGAAAAGTCAGAATGAGACACTGAAAACCTCAGCCTAAAGCACAAAAAGTAGGTAGTTCTTAAAATCTTAAGAAAAACTATTGCAATTCTCAAGAATACCTGGAAAACACTCACAAATTTTCTCATTATGCAGCAGCAAAATATATCTTCCTTAAGTACATGCTGAGAGCCTTCTTGAAAGTTCAGCCACCTTCAGAGTATAACTGTCCAGTATACTTCTCTTCTGCTTGGCAGATCACACTTGGGTTCCTTTAGTTGGCAAACTCCAACTAGAAACCACAGAGGAAAGAAGATTCTTGTTTGAATACAAAGAGAAACAGAAGAAATATCAGTGAGAGTGAATTAGCAACAGAGCATGCACATACAACATAGAAAAGTTGTATCTATTTAGCTAAGTCCTGTGGTTATTGACTTACTTACAAGGTATAGGTAGGAACTCACAAAGACAGGACACAGGTAGAAGGCAGTGATAGATGGGAAAGCTTAGTGAGAATGAGAATATAAACCAAAATATTACTCTCATATGCTAGGTTCCATATAACATATGAA
>NW_011888785.1:21975936-21982193 GCF_000151845.1 Pteropus vampyrus | reverse complement strand
AACAGTCTCTGACCTTCAAAATCTGGCCTAATACACTAAGCCATGAAATTCTATTGAGCACAAATAATCTCACAGAACACCAACCTCAGATTAGGTTACTCTGAGTCCATGATAAAGTGAGACAAAATAAGTCAAGTTCATTATTGTGCCTAAACTCAGTCAAAAACAAGGTAATGGTGCCAACCACAAAATACCAAACATCTCCCTAAATATATGGCTATAATGATTAAGTGACTGCTCACTCTACTAATCCTAGCCTTATCTTCATTTAGTCTCATCTTCCTACAAATAAAAAAGATTGAGTCCTAATCATAAAGTCATCTTACTTCCTCCCAGTATTCAATCAGTAGCACCACCTCACCACTGCTGCTTCTTTAAATCCTCCCACAAATCACTGAAAAATTCCCCAGATTTTTACAAGAGATTCTTTAACACTCTCTTACTGAGGCATCCCATAATTACCCATCAAGAAGGTTAATTTTATACGTCAACTTGATAGGTACCCACTTGTTTGTCAAACACCAATTTATAAATGTTCCTGTAAGGGTGTTTCTTTAGATATTATAAAAATTTAAATCAGTAGACTTTAAATAAAGCAGATTACCCTCCATAATGTAGGTGAGCCTTGTCCCATGGTGTTCTCCTTGCTGCAAGAGGTAATAAACTCAATATGTTTAACTATATAGGTGTGTTCCTGGTGGTCTTTCATTGAAGGGTGTTGCCACTGTCCTGTTCTGCTTGAGTTTTTCCATGTAACCAAAAAGCAGAAAAGAAGGATATCTTGAATCGCTATCTAAGAAAATAAATAAAAAGTCAGGATGCTTGTTTCGTTTAGTTTTTTATTTACTCCTTCATAAAAAGAGAATGCTAAATATTTGAAAATTATACACCACTTATGTTTTACAAATCAGTAAAAACTTTAAACTTATTTAAAGCATCAAATCAATTTAAATATAATAGTTTTTAAAAAGTTTTATGTCAAATATTGGTTACTTTCAGTTAACAAAATACACATTATGTCTCTTCACCTTGTCAAGCCTAATGAAAATATTGCTAAACAGATCAGTAGTTAAAACACACAAATATTAAAAGCACCTCTCATAGAATTATAGATTTCTCTCTAAGATCTGAGCTTCTTTCTCTCAAAACATCAACATTACAGGAATAGCACAACTTGCTGAATTTTATTTAATGTACTTTCTATGTCCTAGTCATCATTTTTTCCTTTACTTGTACTTCTTGTACACAGAATTTGGATGATTTGTAATTTTCCACTCTTTTATAGCACATACAAAAAATTTTTATGAGGATCTTCAGTGTTAAGGCTTGTGATGAAAATCAGTCCTAACAGGAAATTGCTGAGTTCATTTACCACCAGGAAATCATTAAGGAAATTCTGTTTCAAGAAATCCCATTTGGTCATATGTTAGTGACCAGTCCAGTGATTAAATTCACCTTTATGTAACTGTTTGAAAAAATGGCAACATGCTTTTAAATATTCGTGGCCCACTGCCACAGAATCCCAGGCTATGATCTTATCAGCCCTTGCAAACAGATTAGAGTCAGATATGATCTACATTTGGATGGAAACATTCCAAGAAAAACCCAGGTGCTACAGGAAGTGATATAGATGATACAGTAGGTGGTGATCTTTCCTCTGAGTCAATTTTAGACCAATTATCCAGCATGGGGCAAGGGAACAATGCCATGTGACAGACTGTCACAAAACTAAATTCTCTATTGTACACAATTTCTTATAGTTAACCAAAATATTTTTACAAACTGCCAATTAATTTTGTTTCCTAAGCAAATTTTTATGTAAAATATCTTATGTCTTTGCTTATTCTCTTCATATCTAATAAGAATTATAAAACCGTTGTCGATTTAGAGAAAGTTAACTCTGAGTATTGCTAAGACTCTCAAAAGATCCTTAGAGATCATTGAACCAGACATTAGTTTTATAATTAAAGAGATCATTTACATGAATTGCAGAATTGGGACTTAGACCAGGTTTTCTGACATCTAATTCTGCTAGTCGTATTTTCCTCACTGTTTCTCTTCTATCTCATGTTCTCTCTTATCTTAACAATTTATTCGTTTTTATTTCAGACCAGATTTTTTGTAGTCAATGAATAAATAAATAATCCTGTTAAGTTTTTTCAGCATTAAACACTACTAGAATATTATTTTCTTCTTTCCTTTTTTTTCTTTTTTTTGTATTCGACAGTGCGTAGCAAACATTCTAGATTTTTTGGCAAACTTCAGATTCCAGTAATATCCCTGATGGTTTCTAAAGACTTTCATAGGTAAAATATAACTTTAAAATTCACTTTAGTTGCCTTTTAATAAATCTTTGATTCTTCTTTTAAAGCAAATCTACAGTGTCGACTTACATTTATATTTCTGTTAAAATGATAAAGATGTCTAGGAATATATAAATAACTATGTTGGTTTTATACATGAAATTCTGATATTGTAATGAATATTAGGATAAGTTGGAAAATAATGACACTGACTAGCTGCTACTGACTGAATTTTAAAATGCAAGGAAAGCAATTCATCATTTAAACTATAAAGATATATTGAGCCAAGATTAAAAATCAATTTGGTCATTATGTATAAAATGTCAAGGAAGAGGATAGAAGTAATGAGTTCCTTATCATTAAAAAGTAAAGACCTGCTGTTAACCCAGTATGCAGAAAATAGTAGTAGGCTGACCCAAGGCATTTTTATCTACCTCAAAATTTGAGCCACACTGATGCACCCACACACCTGATCCATTAAATCAAAAAGATTGATACATGTAACAATTTCTTTATAAACGTCCTACTTTCTTTATACATACCCATGCCTCTCATTGCCTGTGTCATTCTCATTTGTTCCAACTCAAATGAGTTTGTGCCTATTTCCAAATCCTTGACTTACGGCTCTAGGTTCTGAATTTTGCCCCTGATTAATTTTGTTGTTTTTGAATCGTGGCTATGTTCAATGATCTCTGGCTTGACTTAGGCACTCAGTAAGCATTAACTACAACACTTTTCAGCCCTGTGAACCTCAATCTGCAAGCCCAGTCAATTGGTCAGTACTTGGTTTACCCCAAAATGTTCCTGTAGTTGGCTTTGTGTATTTGCTCTCTTGATAATTATTCTGCAAAACTGATCTAGTTTCTACTGGCCAAACAACAGTACTGTAGAAAACTAGAAGCAGGAAATTTTAAAAATAAATAAATAAAAAGTCCTTTGAAACTGTAAGTGGTTTACTTAATGACAACTACCTGTTAATAAGAGAAAGAATCCAAAAATTTGGATTTAGTATTCATCCCTTTGTTAGGTAATATTTTATCTTTAAATGCTGATACATTTTACATTACAGTAGTAACATATTAAGTTGGGATACTAAATTCTAATTTAAAAAGCCTATTTTTCAGGATAGTTTTCCAGAAGATAGTATTATTAGATTTTAATAAAAATAACTCGCATACTTTCTTACCATCTCTTGTAGTGCCCGAAGAATTTTCTATTAGAATAAGAATTAGAAGTGATTTATATTTAATCTACTGATTTATAACAAAGATTAAATTAAAAAGTAATTCAAATAAAAATAAATATAGTACAGAGCATTATACGAATTGGCATATTGTAGTTCCTCAATTAGAAGTTGAATGCTCAGTTAAAATACTTCGACTTCATTTATAATTTCAGTCATTGCCTGTTAAAAGAACTTACTGATCTTACAGCATTTTAAAGCAATTTTGAGCATTTCCTTAAGGATGACTTTCTTTTAGTCATTTAATAATATTTATTGAGCACCTACTCTTTGTGAAGTCTTATGATAAATTTTAAGTGTACAAGATTAGACACACAGTCCATTTAAATATTATTTCACATCTATGAATTAAAAGTTACATCACTATGAAAGAAGAACTGAATTAAAATAACTAAAACGAAAAGTTTGAGATATCCTTTTTATTTACCATTGGCATGATCTAAAAAGTGAGGTAATTTCAGAAATGAAGTGAAAGTTTACTTACCAATCAAGAAGCTCATGTATGATTTGTAAGAAATTCTACAGTACTTGTAAACATCTTTCATTGCTGATTCTCTAAGTAATTTTATATTTTAGATACAACAAATTTTTAGAAAAATATTTGGATTCTCTGTTCTTACTTATTTGACCATGCATCTGTACTTGATAATTTCACCAGTTTGTTTCGGAAAAGAGAGGTTTTGGCTCCTACAACAGTTAATATATTGTCAAAATATTGAATTTACAATTTGTTTTGCATATCATTTGATGTCTCCTTGAATAATTCAATCCAAAATAAACATTAAGCATACAAATTTTAAATATTTAACATTTCTTTACTAAAAGTAAGACCCAAAGTCAGGAGAGATTTTGTCAATCACTTATCATCTATTTCTTTTACTGTATTGAGTAGTAAAAGTGCAAATGAACATTTATTTCACAGTTACCAATAGAATCAAAAAGAATTTGAATGCTTCAATGAATATAGGCTTACAGAGAATGAAATACTACTGAGATAAATGAAGAATAAATAATATGAAGAAATTATTTTATTAAGCAGAATGTCAGAACTCATGAATTAATATGCTTCTCTTAGTTAATAGTAGTGATTATCTAAAATTTCATTAAGAAATGATACTATCATAATCTGCAATATTAAATTAGGAATGCCAACTATATCAGCCACAAGATCTAAAATGGTTAGCAATGCATTCTAAAGTGTTATGATAAAATCTATGGAGGAACACAGAATCTATGACACAGTCAGTCCAAATAGCTTCTCTGAAGTTTAAATCAATTTAGGTTTTTATGGTCAACTTTATCGTGTGGCAATTTTAAACTTAAAAATTGGAGAAAAATGCTAAAATTTTAGAACACAAATTACAAAGTAAGAACTAAATAATGTTTGCAGGTATTAATCACACATTCGTTTTTCAGGAATTTTGCTACAAAATTTTAAAATGTGTTTAAGATTATAAAATATGTTTAAAATTATAAGGGGAAATGAAAGATGAATTAAGGAGTAAAAATAACAATATTTTCTCTACATTTTATTTAGTCACTTACAGGTACCCCTATACCACTTACCAGTGAAAATGTTTCTCAGAGTAGCAGATATTGAAATAATTAAGAGCCTGGTCTTCAAGAAACTCAAAGCCTAGTTGGAGGAAAGAGATATCATATAGCTAAGGAAAAAAACTTATGTATATAAGTCTCTATTTTTTTGTTTGTTTAATTGATATATTTAAAATGTAAACAGGTTCGAGTAAAAATCCTCAAAAATGGACATTTTTAACTTCTTCTAAAAGTAAATATCTATATAAGATATTATTATATGATTTGTGTTGAGAAAAATTATTGCAACATTAAAAATATTTTCAGTCACCAGGGTTTTGTTTGTGGTGCAGTTAGAAAGCCAGAGAAGGATCATCAATACCATACTAGCCCCTGTCTATTTCTTTTTTATTTTGTCATCATTAAAGCTAGATTAAAAACAGTTTAAGAAATAAACTCACTTTATATTGATTATATAGGCTTAAATATTAATTTTATATGGTAATTAAAATTAAAAAACTTTTAGGGGGACTCAGGTGGTCTAAGAGAGTTTTTACTTCTAGTTCATGTGAAGAACATTGGAAGAGAATCATTACCCTTAATTGTTCTCAGATCAAACACAATGTAAGTGGGACTGGTGATTAGAATATAGGGAGAACTATGTATCCAAATTCAGAAGTCTGGGTTATTGATTTAAGAGAGAGTAAAAGGTGGTTGTTGCTGTGTGTAGGTTTAATTTTGAATAAAATTAGAATTATAAGGACCTGTGTTGTTCATACACTTAAATTTGCACATTTATTACTTATTTTTTCATATCTTTAATTATTTCCCTAAGGTACCAACCCATACTTTTGTTGTTGTTGTTGTTTTCACAGATGAGGCGACAGACCCAGAGTTTATGTAATTTGAGCAAGGTCATAATGAATTTTATATTAAAATTAAGTGACTGAGGCACAGAATTTTGCTTTCAATAATTTGCATGTCTGAATTCTACCTTTACACTCAATTAGTAAGTGACCCTATACATTTAAATTACTTTCCCTAAGAATTTCTCCTTTTTTTTTTTTTTTTTTGTTCCTGTTTTGCTGCTTAGGTTCATGATCTTTTTTTATATTCTCACTCACCCCCAATTATTTTTCTTTGTTTCTTTCTTTTTCTTATTGCTCTTGGGTATGGAA
>NW_011888785.1:21964035-21975886 GCF_000151845.1 Pteropus vampyrus | reverse complement strand
TTTTTTTATATTCTCACTCACCCCCAATTATTTTTCTTTGTTTCTTTCTTTTTCTTATTGCTCTTGGGTATGGAATTTGACTATGATGCCTTAGACTGATTCTTTTTTTTTTCATTTATTGTGTTAGATATTCAGTAGCATGCTTCTATTTAACTCAGGGTATTTAGTAATGGGAGCTTTTTCCATATCTCTTTCTCCAATTTCAGTTCTCTTTATAAGGGTCGTATTAAAAGAATATTTAGAAGAGTGAAATACCTATTGTTATTTATTTTTAATTTTTTGATATTTGTTAAATTATATGAGTGATTTTTCCTTTTTTCTCTCTTCTAATTATATACATTCATATATTAATTTTCAAGAACTCATTTTTGTTCTCTGGATACTCCACTATTACATTCTACTGTTCTTGGTTCATGTTTTTCTGAAAATATTTTTGAAATTTTAGTCTTCCTTGCAATTTTTTTTTTGTTTTCTATGGGTTTTTCCTTTGATTTATTATATTTTATCTCATATTTTTACCTTAGAAGCATCTACAAAATTTTCTATGACTCATAATTGTCCTTAGTGAGGCAGTACAAATTGAGTTGATCATTTCTTTGCCTGGACAAGGCTTGTTGATGAGAAGTCTTCTCTATAGAAGGATATCTAGTATTTTGATGCAGTCTCTCAAATATCTATATCTGATTAAAAAAAAAAAGTTTCTGCAGAAAATCCTTTAGAGATATTTTATAGGTATTTACCCAGTCCAGACATTCTAAGAGCAGACTGGTAAAACAGAGTTTTAGCTTTAGTGTTCGGAAAATTTGTCTATTTTCAGTCCAGCATCTCAGCCCTGACTTCACCATTGCTTGATGAATTTAATTTAGGTGCCCAGAATGAAAATATCCAGACTACTAGAGGACAGTTGTGTGGTTGATCTGGGTAGTAGATGAGATCTATATGTCTAAACCCTCATTATACCAATTTTTAACCAATCTTCCCTTCCCAGACTTATAGTAATCCATCTTCAAAAGCCCCTTTGTTTTAAATTCCTGAGCCATCCAGAGTTCAAAAACAAAATCAGAGTTTTTGATTGCTAACTCCTCCCTCTATTAACTAAAAGAAAATCTGAAAATTTCATCAAAGCATTATGGTTAATCACAGAAAATTAATCAGTAGTGGAAATGAGAATACAAGCAAGGCTTCTAAAACATAACGCCTACTTCCCCTACCTCAAGATCACTAGCTTCTTATTAATATATATTTTAATTAATTTATTTATTTAAATTAGTTTCAAATATACAGTACATTGGTTAGACATCTATATAGTTCATAAAACAATCCTAATTACTCCCTCCCTCCCCAGCCCTCCACCTAGCCATTTCTTAAATAGGATCCACATAGCAACTAGAACAGTTTAAAAAAACAATAGATTCAGATTATTATAAATTATTCTTTTTTAACAAAGTGATTTTTCTCTCGAGTGCCACCTTTCAGATAAACATAAAACTTGATCGTGATCAATATTATTTATTAAACTTTCATTATATGACAAAGGGAAAGCATGTGAAGTCCACAAACACAAAGCAAATTAAGTACACATGGTTTCTGCCTTCCAGAAACTAAACTGAAAATAAACCTAAGCCCATTATGTACATACTTTCTTAAGCCCCAGAAAGATAAAAATTTCCATTTTAAAAATTGTAGACATTTTTGTAGTGATACCGAATAGTTGGAGGAAAGTCAGCATTTATAATAACAATTGTTTGAATTAATATGTTATAGCATGTTGCAGCTTTGGAATCTCACAGACCTCAGCAAAAACTAAAATTATACTACCCACTTTTTTTAAACCATAAAATGAGACTAATAATAAAAAATATTCATAATTATGGGAATTATGAAAAAATTCTGTGACTAATGTTTTCGGACATTAGAAGGTATTTTGTTAATGTAAGGTGCTATTATTTTATTCATTCAACAAATACCTTTATACAACTATTATGTATTAGGCTCTGTGTTATATTCTAGGGAGAAAATGGGAAATGAGCAAGTTAGGATCTTTGTCTAGTGGGATTTCCAGCAGCAGAATTTATTTTACTTATTTTATTTATCATTTTATTTCAAGCTCTTTGCGGGAAATATGGTAGTGAATAAGAGAAACAGGATACTTTTTTCTCATGGAGAGGTAATAAACGTAATATTATCAGACTATAGTAGGAAACTGAAATATAAACCCAGAATATAAAATTAGGAATTTGGTATAGGGATTAGGAAAGAATTTCTTGGGAAATGACATTTACTCTGGGAACTGTGGAGTAAGATAAATCGGTATTAGCTAAGTGAAGGAGATAGCAAAACAATTCTAGGACAGTACGGACAATACAAGTGAAAGCCCTAAAGAGAGAAGAAGCATGATGCTTCAAGGAAAAAAAAAAAAAAAATAGTGTCACTGGAGTATAGAGGGAGAATGATTTGAGATGGAGGAGAGGGAGAGGGAATCGGATTGAGAAGAAAAATGTAGACCGTGTTAAGTGTTTTGAGTTTTGTTCTAAAAATAACGCATAGTCTTCTGTGAAAGATATTCACAGAAGAGTGAATCGATTAGATTTGAATTTTAAAATTACTCTTTTGAGGGGAATATACATTAGAAGAAACAAAACATGCATCTAGGGAGACACATTGAGGGTCATTGTAGTGTTCCAGGAAAAATAGGTTAACCGGAATGGGTAATGGTAGTTATAATAACAATTGTATTAAGTTTTATGAGTTAGTAAGTAAATTGTATGTAGGCACAAAGAAAAAAGTGCTTCACCTTGACTTAAGACAGTGAAGCATTCTGACTAAATTTGGGTTTTATCTAGGTTCTATTTAGTTTTTCATAGTGACTTCTAGCTAGGTTCCATGAACATCATGTAATAGATAGTTCAGATGCCATTCCCCCTTTCCTTTTAAGCCTACCCCCTCAATATTCTTTGGGAAAATTGCCTCACTCTAATTTTGTAAAGTCATTATTGAACTTCAATCAAGATGCCATGATTTAATAATCCAGGGTAGGACAACTGTCTCCTTGGATTTTGAATCTTTATAATATTCAACAAAAGAAGGAGACAGTTTGGCTGCTGATTATTCTCAACAGTTATTGCCTAATAAAACAAACAATTAGCTTCCTCCACTTGGAACCTTGACTCTGCCGCAGATCCAGATCCTTCTGAATTTGGTTCTTCACTATTCCTTCAAGTTTTTATCTAATTCATGTGTTTACAATAAATTCTAATTCTGCTAAAGTCAGCCAGAGACTGTTTCTGTTGATTACAACCAAAGTAACTCAGCAGATGCATAATAAGTGATGAATATCATATAGACTAAATTTGAGGACCTCCAAATGTTGAAGATTTTGCTACAGTGCAATGGTCCTCAATTTTTGTAAATGTAAGATGGACATGGATTTTCTTCCTATAAAAATTTATATATGTGCAAACACATGATACCTTGCGTACAATTTCACGGAGTTCATGAACCCCTCAAATCCCTTTCCTAGAACCCCTAGGTGTCAATGGAGCCCAAATTAAGAACACCTGTCTAAATATACAATTCTCTCCTCAAAGTAGTAAAAGACTAAGATATACTTCACATTTATTTCAATCTTGAACTCCCCTTCACAAAGTAAGCGATATAGAATGTGAAAGAAACCATAAAACAACAATTGACCTAAAGCACAATTGTTTTAGAAGCACTTTTCATTTTAAGGGAGAAAGTTTTAAAAATAATTATAGTAACTTCTCCTTCTTAGGAAATATTTTAGGTACTTGGCTTTGTTTAACATAATGTACATGTGAATTTCATCTGAAATGGAAATTATCCAGGCTGCCTATAATTATATCAAGGCCTTAACAACAAAAAGTTAAATCTTAGAAACCACATAAAAAATATTGAATGTTTGTAAGAATCTCTATACACATTCTATTATCTTCCAAATTGAGATTTTAATTATAAATATATTTTTAGTGCCATTATATCAAAGAAGAAAAAAATTTAGTTTTAATTTTCCTAAGCAGTCTGATTTCTGCTCAAAATTGGTACTCAGGAATCTATTAGTCATCAAGTAGAGTAATTTCTGACTTCTTGGTCTAGTAATACTAATATCATTGCTATAATTTTGAGATACTACATTGCATGAAAGTACTTTATGAAATAAAATAAAGGGCATTAATTTGGAGAATGAGGGGAAATGGGAGAATATCAGTTCTGGAAAAATCAGAGAAAACATTGAGCGTAGCAAAATATAGGCTGCAATTATTGTTACTGACTTAAATTAGAGAAAGCTTTCTCAACCAATCTTCCTGTTATAGACAAATTCAAATTGATAACCGATTGTGACCTCACCTGTAGAATTTCAGTGACATTTTAGTATTGTGTTCACAAAAACTGCTATCGGTACAATAAAAAAGAAATTCCAAGTATCTCAAAACTATGCTTGTTTGTTAAATGTTAAACATTTTTTATATTTATACAAATAAAATCTATTTAATCCATATATTTATATTTACAGAACTGAATACATTTTATTTAAGCATTTCTATGACAGAACTTGGTATCACCATCTGTTTAAAATGCATCACATTTTTTGAAGATCATGAAAGTTGTCAATGTTGTAATTCTATCACATACTTAAAATAAATATGTGAAATGCATTTCATAAGACATGCAACATATGCAGCCAATGGAAAATTAAGATTGTTTCCGTATGGGGCTCTGTATTCTGACTGCCTTCAAAAAGATAACTCAAATGTAATAGATTAGGATCATTTTACAGACTGGATGGTAGCATTTGGATTTAGAACAGAAAAAAAAAAAGCAACTGCTTATTAAAGTGACTACATTACTGCCACTGTAATGTGCACAAGGGATTCTAAAGCTTTGATGCCTGAGATTATATACTTACTGTTTGAAAAAACTAAATGAAAATCAGGTTAATTATCTCTCAATCTGTGTAATTCAGTTGTGCCAGGTTTTTACACACACACACACACACACACACACACACACACACACACAAGATGTGCTGATTCGGATGATGATCTGCAGGTTATCAGAAAACATCTAAGATTCATTTTCCTTTTATTGTTAAACCAGACTGTTTTCCAGAGATTCAAGATCTTGCAAATTAGCCCCTCCAGACTTTGGGAAAAGTCTGTAAATTTTTTTTTCTCTTCACCTGTTTGAATTGAGAATGAAAATCAAGTGTGAAAGTGCTTTTATATTTCAAATGTGAAAATCAGGACTTTTATCAAAAAGAAAATCTAATCAAGATATACAGAACTGAAACACACTTAGAGGTATAATATTTTATTTGGAACAGATCTTGAACTGATATAGTCTTACATACAGTCTAAAAACATGAAAACTGTAAAAAAGAAGATATTTAATCCCTAGAGAATAGGCAGGCGTTCTTAAATTTGAAAGTTCTTTTTTAAGAATTCTTTATTACATGTTCTAAAGGAAAACCCTATCATTTTTGCAGTAGATCTATTCCATATTTCATGAAGCTCTGTCTTTCCATTGTGCTTTCTTTAATCATGAGCATGGTCTCCGCTTTAGTCTGGGATTTCAGGAAATTGCGCAAGTAATTGTCATCACAGACACAGCTTAATTTCTAGTGTAGTGATGACACAACAATTTGCCCAAGGCCAAACTAAAACAGAAAAGTCTTGTATAAAACAATGGGTGACTTAATCCATAGCTTTATAGTTTACTATAATAATATTAAGGAATCGTAAAAAAAAAAAAAAAAAATTGGAAATTTAATTTCAAGTTTAATTCCAAAACTTTAATGCAATTAATCACTTGGGAATTATTCAATATTATTATAATAATATAATAATGTATTACACTCTCTCTAAGAGACACATATAAATTTTTATTCATTGAAGAAAGTAGATGTTACACAACCAAAAATACAGGAAGAAAGTATAGATGTAAGCAAGAAAATAATAATTACTATTTATGGACTTACAACTTTATTCACAGTTGGAAGGCAAGGACACTTGTTCAAGTACTGCTCTGCCACTCTTGAGTTGTAAAATCTGATAAATGTATTAAGTTCTCAACATCAATTTTGTAAGATTCTCATAATTTAAAATGAGATTAAAGGGGGAAAAAAAGGTTTGTAAACTAGAATAATACCTACCACCTATTAGAAGCACAACAATGACACCTATGAAGAGTTTTTTCTAGGACTGCATCACCCAGGTCTTTGAGCCATGTTTATATCTGTCAGAATTTAGAGCCCCTATACTATTAAATTGGAAATGAATAAGATCTAAAATTCAATTTCTCAGAAAGAAATACTTAATTATAATGTATAATTAACAATCTAATATGTTTTAGAGATAATGAGAAAATTATGTTTTTGAACAGGAGTTAATTATGCTTTTTATCATGTAACTCCAACCCTTTCTTTTATCTTTAATGTCCACATTCCTGAATTTTATTCCAATGGGCACTTTGGAAACCTCAGTAATGTTCTGAGTTATTTTTAAACCAAGTCACATAGATTAAAACAAATATACAAATGAAAGACAATTGGAAAGAATACTCATCAAAAATCTTATATTAGTCAGAAAGTAGAAAGCACATAAAACAAATATGTAGGGGGGAAAGTTGTTGAAAGTTGAAGCTTATGAAAAGGAATGTCCTTTAAAAGGCTTTTGAAATCTAAAGAATTATAGGCTTCAAAAGGAGGTTGGAAGATAATTTATTTCTCTTTCCTGCCTTAAAAATACAACCTCCTCTAAGCTAGTTCAAATACATGGCTATCTACCCTGTTTTAAGAGTTCCAAGTGGAGAAATTTTACCATTGCACTGGATAACTAATTACAGGATATGATAAATTTCAATCAATTTGTTAAATGCCTTTTTTTAAGTAACATTATTGTTTCTTCCTAAATATGGTGGTAATTTGTTAAAAACTTTGAAGCTTACCTAAATACACTGATTTGCTGCATTGAAATTAATATACTTGCATCGAAATTAATAAGCATTTAGTAAATCTTATGAATAATGATATTCTACCTTAAATAGGAAATACTTGTTGGCTGATTACATATAGGAGCAAGGTATAGGGAGTGTAATATAACATGTAAAGGTTTCTGATATAACTTTAGAGGACAAGTCAATTAGGATGGTTACATGATGAGTTAATTTTTTGAACATATTAATTGTGAGACACCATCCGAGTGGAGATGTTCCATAGGCAGTTGCAGATACAGTCTGAAACTCAGAAAAGAGGAACTGAGCTGATGATAGAAACTTGGTAGTGGTCAGCATGTAGATGACAATGAGAGCCATCGAAATTAGAACACATAAGGAAAAAGCAAAAGTGATTAAGAGAGGACGTAAGCTTGAGCCCTGAGGTACTAGACTCCTGATAGCAAAGGAAAATGAAAAGGAACCTCAGGAAAGGTAGAAATAAAACTAGAAGAGATTGATATCTGAGCTGGCAAAGAGGAGAATGGTCTAAGATGGAGACAGTTGAAAGGTAAGTAAGGTAATCAGTGAGTTTCTATTGGAAATTATTGGTAAACATACCAAGATTAGTTTTATGGAAAGTTTGGGGTTTGGAGCAAGAGCTCCTTGAAAAGTAGAATAGGAACAATATTTCCTCTGTGATTTAAGATTTTTAGCTGAGAATAAAAGAGGCATGTAGGTCATCTTAGAAAGTGTATGATAGGCTAGAAAAATATTAAAATGTCTTATAAGTGTT
Source organism: Pteropus vampyrus (assembly GCF_000151845.1). Lineage (NCBI taxonomy): Eukaryota > Metazoa > Chordata > Mammalia > Chiroptera > Pteropodidae > Pteropus > Pteropus vampyrus. The sequence continues at coordinate 21,968,142 of NW_011888785.1, read as the reverse complement.
AAGACCTTTCCAAAGTTAATAATAACATGTTTACATTGATGTAGTTCTATGGGCTATTTGATTCCCCCTACTGTGTTCTGATAGCATGGTGAAAGCAAATGTATTACATTGAAATTTTAGAAACTGGAATTTAGCCATGCCTGATTAGATATTTACACACAGCGATCCAAGCTTGACAGTGAAGTAAAGGTAGCAATAGCCTAATGGATAGGAAGAAACTGGACAGGTCAGGGGATCATAAGTATCAGTGAGGTAGAAAATTATTAGCGGTGAGAGAAGTTGATCAAGCAAGGTGGTTTTCGATCAGAGAGTTCATTTATATGTACGTACATATTTACATAATTGGGACCATACTCATTATAGATTTGTAACTTGTCATTTAAAATTCTTTGAACATATTTTAATGGCTGAAAGATTGTACTATGTGTATGTATTTAAGCATTTCCCTTTTGTGGTTATTCTTAATTTTTGTAATTCTAAATAACTGTGATGAACATTCTTGTACATAAATTTAAGAGCTGCTTAAAGCAAAAGGAAATTTTTGTTTGTTTTCATAAACCAATGCTTTACTTTCCAATATCCAAGATCCCAGGCAAAGGAAAATGAGATTCCAATGGAATCAACATCAAATCCTAGTAGACTTTCATCTTAAATATTAATTTTTGAAATGTTGAAACTTTTGGTGTGGCAGTGCATTGGGTTTACATTTAAATTATTCTTGATTCCATAGCATGGTTTGCCTGATCACTACGTTTGGCCTGATTATTCAGGTACATGCTGTAAAAATGTTAATTTACCATACAGTTCTAAAATTTGGTTTGCCAAGCTAGAGATAAACAGTACTCAACAATTACTGAGGCCACAGGATTAATACCTCCTAGATAATTCATAAGAAAAAATGTTAGATTGCATTTTGACATCTTTTCTTAATTACTATGCAGAATCTAGGAAAACAACCTCACACAGTTTCTCCAACTAGATTTTACCTGCTATACCTATTCATTTGGGTAAATTCCTCTATTCACAAGATTCCCCAAATTGCTTAGGTTTCTGGGCTACCAGGAAGTGGCTTTTATTACTATCTGTAAATCTTAGACCCAATAAGTCTGATAATAGACCAGATTTCATCCGAGGACTTTGTAAGCATGACTTCATGAGTAAAACCAACCTTTGTTTCCTAAAAGTAGCTTGTCATATCTTTTTAAAAGAGGTTTGTACTCAAATGTGACACTCATCAATTTGCTCAAAAACTTTCTGGTAAAAAGGAGGACAGATTCTAATTAACCTATGCAAAAGACTATATTGCCATGAAAAGTGACTTTGTAAGAGTTTCTGAATTCTGGGGGAATCAGTGAGAATCTGATATCAGTTAAAAATGTTTTATTTCATTTCATGAAAGCAGAGTTCATGAATTGGTGAGAAAAGTGTAAAAAGAAAGAGAAAGGTCTTTTTCATAGACCTGAAAAATAGAACATTAAGACAGTATTAACATTATTCCAAACAAATAAACAAATGAAATTTCACTCATGAGTTAATTCAATATTATATAATTATTTCTTGTCCTGATACATCTTAGTTCAGCAGTTTTCTTTCATGAAGCTGTCTGCTTCAGATAAAAAGTGCTCTGGAAATTCTGCTGCAGTCCACTGTTAGAGCATGAAAGTTGTTTAAGAGAAGCAAGTTCAGAAACCTGTACCCACGGAGTCGCACTGAAGCCTGTACCCAAGAGTTCATTCTTAGAAGTGTTAATAGTTTAAAGCACTTTTTACAGTCCTTTTGCTGAGGCTCTGGAATGTAAATTTTTTGTGGAAGACAGAAATTCTCTCATGTGGCATATGCAACATAAGGTAGAGCTTTCAGGCAATTATCAGAATAAAACTAAAATTATCTGTAGATGACAATAATTTAATGGTTGTGGTTAATTTATCACTGATAATTTTCCAATATGAAAGGTCTAACAAGAAATCATAATAAGAATAATACAACTAATAAGGAAATTTTATTGTTTCTGTGACATGAATAACAAAGATAATAAAGCCAAAATAAGTCCCCAAATAGAGAAAATATCTCTAAGAATAATGATCAGGTGTAACTTTAAAAATATAATTAAATTTTACATATGAATTATGAAAATGGATAGGTATAATTTGTTGGAGGAAAATATATTGAGATATAACATGTAATAATCCTGAAACATTGTAAAAAATATCAAGTATATCAGAGAGATTTAGCAAGACTAGAGTAGGCCTAGATATTCGTACTTTTATTAAACTTCATAGGTAAACCTGATGTGTATCCCCAATTAAAAGCCGGTGGCCTAGAAGATGCTACATTCAGACTAAAGCAGTCAGGTTGTGACCATGTAAATATTCTATAAAATAATTTTGACTGAAAACACTATTATATTTTTTATCATCAAATAAAACACTGTAGTACTCATAAATATAAGAAAACAAGAAACTATTTCTTGGACTTGGGTTTTGGTCAGTTTGTTCTCTAAAGGTAAAAACATATGGACAATGTGCGTATTTACATGTCCCCAGAGATTTCTTATAAAGCATACAATTTCTGAAATATACATTATAATAATACTTTGCCTATAACAAGTTAACCTAGGGCAGGTTATTGTAGATTTGAAAATTCTTCCCTAGAAACTCTTACAATGGTAACATGTCAAACCTAATTATTTCTAATATCTCTTTCAATAACATAGAAGACCGAAAACACTTTGTTTCCTGTTTTAGGCACAAATATTCTGAAAATTTTATTTTACTTTTTCTTTATTTAGGATCCAATATTGGGAAAGGATCCAACGCAGGATCCAACAATCGAAAAGTTGTCAGATTGAGACTTGATGGAGATAAGATCACAAGTCTCTGAGAAACTCTGCGTGGTTACCTACAAAATCAAGTAACAATAAAACATCTACAAAGAAATATAAAAGTAACAGGATTGAATATAAAATTAGCTATTTCAAAAACAAGGAATATTGTCTTTAAAACATAATCAAGAGCATAATAAAATCAACAAAAATCACTCAAAATGATTCTAGTAAAATAAAAAATATATATATTATTGCTACCTGGGCAGATTACAAAGGAAATAAAAAATAACCTTTCATATTTATAGGCAAAGTAATTAGCAAATCTAGTAAATCTAGAAAATAAGCTGATCAAAACTGAACAAAGTTTTCTAATATTTAAAACATTTTCTAGATTATTTTAGTTTATTATAATGTTAATGTATTATAAAATGCTAAATACATTTTACTCTACTAAATAAATCATTTAAAATAAGTAATTTATTTACTAGAAAAGATCTGACCCTAATAAGCAGCAAGTTCTTTCCTTGCTTAGCACTTTAGTTTTTCTAACAATATGGAAATTATACCTACACTAGAGATCAGAGATTATATATGGGAGAAATAAATATGGTCAGCTCTGAAAATGATTGGATGAATGCATTATTGTTATGATTAACAATATGAAATGATTCAACAACATTACTATTCTGTGTTGTTATTAATAGTTTTTATTTATATGAATATATATTTATTTATTGAATAATATTTATGTTTAGATCAGAGAAGCAATCTAAGTCGTGATTTCTGGTATTATGCCATTTTATTCACTTATTCCTGTGATTGCCGTGCCCATAAAGTCTTAACTACCATATTAACTAATACCATGTCACACATATAACTGTATTCTAAAAGGTATGCTAAAATTCTGATGGTTTTAAAAACTCAATTTACTAAAGAAAAAAGGGATGTAGTTTCATCTATATTATTTTTACTTTCACTAAGGTAGCTCAACATGATAACATATCAGTCAGTCATTGAGATATGTCCTATATTCTTAAAATCAATAGAATAGGAAAAATACAGTTTTCAGTAAGTTCATTTTCATTTATCAGTTACATGTTAGCTAATTCAGCATAACACTTATTTGATATTTTTAATTTGTTTTTTATGGAGCCTTTATTTTCTAGAGCAGTGTTTTATTCACAGCAAAATTGATGGGAAGGTACAGAGATTTTCCTTATATTTCCTACCTGAACATATGCATAGACTTTTCCATGATCAACATCACTATCAGAATTATATAT
>NW_011888785.1:21961203-21963600 GCF_000151845.1 Pteropus vampyrus | reverse complement strand
TTTTTTTTTTCACGTGTACAGCATAGTGATTAGACATTCACATAATTTATGACATGATCCCCTCAATTAGCCTAGTGCCCACCTGGCACTATGCATAGTTATTATGATATTATTGACTATATTCCCTAAACTGTACTTCACATCTTCATGACTCTCATAACAATCAATTTGTATTTTTTAATCCCTTCACCCTTTTCACCTATCCTCCCAACACCCCTCCCATCTGGCAATTATCAGTTTTTCTTCTGTATCTATGAGTCTGTTTTCATCTTATTTGTTTATTTTGTTCCTTAGATTTCACACATAAATGAAATCATATAGTATTTTTCTTCTCTATCTCACTTGTTTCACTTTGCATAATACCCTTAGGTCCAATCATGTTGTTGCAAATGGTAAGATTTCATTTTTTTTTTTTTTATAGCCGAGTAATATTCTATTTTATATATGTATCACCACTTCTTTAATCTAGTGGTTTAGTGATGGGCACTCAGGTTGCTTCCATATCTCAACTATTATAAATAGCACTGCAGTGAACACAGGGGTGCATACATCTTTTCAAATTAGTGTTTTTCTCCAGATAAATTCCCAGAAGTTGAATTTCTGGGTCATAAGGAAGTTCTATTTGTAATTTTTTGAGAAATTTCCAAACTGTTTTCCATAGTGGCTGCACCAATTACCAGCATTTCCTTTTCTCCACACCTTCACCAACACATTATTTTTTCATTTATTGATGATAGCCATTTCACAGGTGTGAGGTGATACCACATTGTGGTTTTAATTTGCATTTATCTGGTAATTAGTGGCATTGAGCATCTTTTAATAAGTCTATTGGCCATCTGTATGTCCTCTTCAGATAAATACCTATTCAGGTCATTTGCCCATTTTTTAATTGGATTGTTTGTATTTTTGGTGTTGAGTAGTATGATTTCTTTATAAATTTTGGATATTAACCCCTTATCAGATGTATCTTCTGCCATTTAGTAGACTGTCTTTTTGTTTTGTTGATGGTTTCCATTGCTGTGCAAAGCTTTTTAGTTTGATGTAGTCCTATTTGTTTATTTTTTATTTTCTTTCCCTTGCCATAGAAGATATATCAGGAAAAAATATTACTAAGAGCAATGTCAGAGTTTACCGAAAAACTGATGTTCTAAGAGGGGAAAGAGCATCCTACTTATTAGAGTCAGGTCTTTTCTAGTAAATAATAAATAAATTACTTATTTTAAATGATTTATTTAGTAGAGTAAAACTTATTTAGCATTTTATAATGTTTTCTTCTAGGAGTTTTGGTTTCAGCTTTTATATTTAAGTCTTTAATCCATTTTGAGTTTATTCTTGTATATAGTTAGTGTTAGAAGGTATATGGTGTAAGAAGATGGTCCATTGTCATTTTTTGCATGTATCTGTCCTGTTTTCCCAACACCATTTATTGAACAAACTGTCTTTATTCCATTGTATATTCTTGCCCCCTTTATCATAGATTAAATGACCATATGGCCATGAGTTTATTTCTGGGCTCTCTATTCTGTTCCATTGGCCTATGTGTCTGTTTTTATGTCACTACCATGCTATTTTGATTACTATAGCCTTATAGTATAGCTTGATATCAGGTACTGTGATACCCCCCAACTTTATTCTTTATTCTCAAAATTGCCATGGCAATTCTGGGTCTTTTATGGTTTCATGTATATTTTTTAATTATTTGTTCTAGCTCTGTGAAAAAGTCCATTGGTATTTTGACAGGGATAGCATTGAGTCTATAGATTGCTTTGGATAGTATGGACATTTTTACAATGTTAATTATTCCTATCCATAAGTATGGCATGTGCTTCCATTTATTTGTATCTTCTTCAATTTCTTTCTTCAATAACCTTTAAGTTTCTGAGTATAGGTCTTTTACCTCCTTGGATAAACTTATTTCTAGATATTTTATTGTTTTTGATGCAATTAGAAATGTGATAGTTTTCTTAATTACTCTTTCTGATAGTTCATTATTGGCGTATTAAACTGCAACCAATTTCTGAATATTCATTTTGTACCCTGCTATTTTACTGAATTCATTTATCAGTTCTAACAGTTTTTTGGTAGAATTTTTAGGGTTCTCTCTGTATAATGTTACATTGCCTGCAAATACTGACACTTTTACTTCTTCCTTTTCAATATGGATGCATTTTTTTCTTTTTCTTGTCTGATTGCTGTAACTAGGACTTCCAATACTATGTTGAATAAAAGTAGTTAAAGTGGACATCCTTGTCTTGTTCCTAATCTTAAGGAAAATATTTTTAGCTTTTCCTCATTGAGTATGATGTTAGCTGTGGGTTTGTCATATATGGCCTTTATTATGTTGAGATACGTTCCCTCTATTCTCACTTTGCTGAGAATTTTTATCATAAATGGATG
>NW_011888785.1:21953016-21961153 GCF_000151845.1 Pteropus vampyrus | reverse complement strand
TTGCTGTGCAAAGCTTTTTAGTTTGATGTAGTCCTATTTGTTTATTTTTTATTTTCTTTCCCTTGCCATAGAAGATATATCAGGAAAAAATATTACTAAGAGCAATGTCAGAGTTTACCGAAAAACTGATGTTCTAAGAGGGGAAAGAGCATCCTACTTATTAGAATCAGGTCTTTTCTAGTAAATAATAAATAAATTACTTATTTTAAATGATTTATTTAGTAGAGTAAAACTTATTTAGCATTTTATAATGTTTTCTTCTAGGAGCTTTGGTTTCAGCTTTTATATTTAAGTCTTTAATCCATTTTGAGTTTATTCTTGTATATAGTTAGTGTTAGAAGGTATATGGTGTAAGAAGATGGTCCATTGTCATTTTTTGCATGTATCTGTCCTGTTTTCCCAACACCATTTATTGAACAAACTGTCTTTATTCCATTGTATATTCTTGCCCCCTTTATCATAGATTAAATGACCATATGGCCATGAGTTTATTTCTGGGCTCTCTATTCTGTTCCATTGGCCTATGTGTCTGTTTTTATGTCACTACCATGCTATTTTGATTACTATAGCCTTATAGTATAGCTTGATATCAGGTACTGTGATACCCCCCAACTTTATTCTTTATTCTCAAAATTGCCATGGCAATTCTGGGTCTTTTATGGTTTCATGTATATTTTTTAATTATTTGTTCTAGCTCTGTGAAAAAGTCCATTGGTATTTTGACAGGGATAGCATTGAGTCTATAGATTGCTTTGGATAGTATGGACATTTTTACAATGTTAATTATTCCTATCCATAAGTATGGCATGTGCTTCCATTTATTTGTATCTTCTTCAATTTCTTTCTTCAATAACCTTTAAGTTTCTGAGTATAGGTCTTTTACCTCCTTGGATAAACTTATTTCTAGATATTTTATTGTTTTTGATGCAATTAGAAATGTGATAGTTTTCTTAATTACTCTTTCTGATAGTTCATTATTGGCGTATTAAACTGCAACCAATTTCTGAATATTCATTTTGTACCCTGCTATTTTACTGAATTCGTTTATCAGTTCTAACAGTTTTTTGGTAGAATTTTTAGGGTTCTCTCTGTATAATGTTACGTTGCCTGCAAATACTGACACTTTTACTTCTTCCTTTTCAATATGGATGCATTTTTTTCTTTTTCTTGTCTGATTGCTGTAACTAGGACTTCCAATACTATGTTGAATAAAAGTAGTTAAAGTGGACATCCTTGTCTTGTTCCTAATCTTAAGGAAAATATTTTTAGCTTTTCCTCATTGAGTATGATGTTAGCTGTGGGTTTGTCATATATGGCCTTTATTATGTTGAGATACGTTCCCTCTATTCTCACTTTGCTGAGAATTTTTATCATAAATGGATGCTGTATTTTGTCAAATGGTTTTTATGCATCTATTGATACAAATTTTTATCTTCCAATTTGTTTATGTGGTATATCATAATAATTGATTTGTGGATATTAAACGAACCTTGCATCTCAGGAATAAATACTACTTGTTCATAGTGTATTATCTTTTTAATATATTGCCGAATTTGTTTTTTTAATATTTCATTGAAGATTTTGCATCTATGTTTATCAGAGAATTCAGCCTTTAACTTTTTTTTTTGTAATGTCTTTGGTTTTAGAATCAGCGTAATGATGACTTTGTAAAGTGATCTTGGAAGCCTTCTTTTGAATTTTCAAGAATAGTTTGAGATAAATAGGTGTTAATTCTTCTATAAATATTTGTTAAAATTCACCTGTGAAGCCATCCAGTCTAGCACTTTTGCTTTGGTGAAGTTTTTTGATTACTGATTTGTTTTTGTTAGTAGTAATATGTCAGTTCAAATTTTCTGTTCTTCTTGACTCAGTCTTGGAAGACTATATGTTTCTAGAAATTTATCCATTTCTTTCAAATTGCCAATTTGTTGTCATATAATTGCTCATAGTATTTTCTTAAAATGCTTTGTATTTCTATAGTGTCAGCTGTCACTTCTTTTTTATTTCTGTTTTATTTTCGGGGTCCTATCTTTTTTTCTTGATAAGTCTGATTAAAGCTTTATCAGTTTTGTTTATCTTTTCGAAGAAATAGCTCTTGGTTTCACTGATCTTTTGTAATGTTCTTCTAGACTCTATTTTGTTTATTTCCACTCTGATCATTATTTTCATCCTTCTACTCACTTTTGGTTTTGTTTGCTGTTCTTTTCCATTTTTTTTTTAAGTGTAAGGTTAGATTGTTTATTTGAGATTTTTCTTATTTAATGAGCTAGGCCTGGATTGCTAAGAATTTTTCTCTTAAGACTACTTTCACTGTGTCCAATAAATTTGGGTCATTGTGTTTTCCTTTGTCTCAAAGTATCTTTTGATTTCTTACTTCATATCATTGTTAACATATTCATTGTTTGGTAGCATGTTATTTAGCCTCCATGTACCTGTGTGTTTTTCATTTTTTTTTTCCTTGTAATTGATTTTAGTTTCTTACTATTGTGGTCAAAGATGCTTGGTATGATTTCAGTCTTCTTAAATGTATTGAGACCTCACATTGTGGTCTAATGTGAGGTCTATCTTGGAAAATATTCTACGTGCACTTGAGAAGAATGTATATTCTGCTGCTTTGGGATAAAATGCTCTAAAAATATCAATTAAATTCTTCTGGTCTAGTGTATCATTTAAGGATGCTGTTTCCATTTTGATTTTCTGCCAAAAGATCTGTCCATTTGCGTCAATTAGTGTTAAAGTCCCCTAGTACAACTGTATTACTGTCGATTCCTTTTTGTTGGTTGATATTTACTTTATATACTTATGTGTTGCTATATGGGGTGCATAAATGTTTACTGGGGTTATATCCTCTTGTTAGATTGATCCCTTTATCATTATGTACTGGCTTTCTTTGTCTCTTATTATAGATTTTGTTTTTAAAGTCTATTTTGTCTGAAATAAGTATTGTTACCCCAGCTTTTTAAAAAAGTTTTTTTTTTTGTAGGAAATATCTGTTTCTATTCCTTTACTTTCAGTCTTTGTGTGTCTTTCAATCTGAAGTGGATCTATTGTAAACAGCATATATATGGGATTTGAGTTCTTATCCATTTAATTACCTTATGTCTTTTGATTGGAGCATTTATTCTATTTACATTTAAAATGTTATTGATAGGTACATAGTTATTGCCATTTTATCATTCATATACATATATATGTATTTTGTTTATTTGTTTGTTTATTTATTTGTTTTTCTTTCTTCTTAAAGAACTCACTTTAATATTTCTTGTAATACTGGCTTAATGACAATGAATTTCTTTAACTTTTTCTTGTTTGGGGAGACCTTTATCTGTCCTTTGATTCTAAATGAAAGCTTTGCTGGGCAGAATAATCTTGGTTGTAGGTCCTTGCTTTTCATCACTTTAAATAAAAAATGTCCCTCTGGCTTGCAAATTTTCTTTTGAAAAATCAGCTGACAGTCATTTGGGCACTTTCTTACAAGTCATCTGCTGCTTTTCTCTTGCTGCTTTTAGGATACTACCTTTATCTTTAACCCGTGGCATTGTAATGATAATATGTTTTGGTATGGGCCTCTTGAGTTTATATTGTTTGAAACTCTCTGCACATCTTGGACTTCTATATCTATTTTCTTTACTAGATTAGGAGAGTCTGTCATCATTATTTCTTCAAATAAGTTCTCAGTACTTTGCTCTCTCTCTTCTCCTTTAGATACTCCTGCAATGCAAATATTGTTATGCTTGATGTTTTCCCAGAGGTCCCTTAAACTATCTTCATTTATTTTACTTTTTTAAATTTTTGCTGTTCATATTGGGTGGTTTCTACTATGCTATCTTCTAAATTGCTGATTCAATCCTCTGCTTCATCTAACCTGCTATTGATCTTTTCTAGTGTGTTCATTTCAGTTATTTTATTCTTTATTTCTTATTGGTTCTTTTTTATAGTTTCTATGTCCTTTTTTATGCTTATTGTCTCTTAGTTGAAGTTCTCACTGACCATATGTATTCTTCCCCTAAGTTCATTGAGCATCCTTATAACCAGTGATTTGAACTCTGTATTTGGTAGCTTGCTTGCCTCTGTTTCTTTTAATTCTTTTTTGGGAGTTTTCTCTTGTTCTTTCATTTAAGACATGTTACTTTGTTTTCTCATTTTGGCTGACTCTCTGTGGTCATTTCTGGGTATTAGATAGATCTACTATGGCTCCCAGTTTTGGCTGGGTGGTCTTATGTAATAGATGCCCTGTGTGACCCAGTGTTGCAGTCTCCCTGATCACCTGTGCTTCAGGAATGTCCCTTGTGTGATTCGTGTGTGCCTTCCTATTGTAGTTCAGTCTTGATTGCTCTTGGCACATTGATGTGATCTTGGCACATCAGCTCTCTCCCTGAAGCCACACAACTCAATCTTCCTCTGTGTTTTTCTGGCACCTCCTGAGTTACTGTCCCTCTGCTGCAGCCCAGGGTGAGTGCAGGTGAGCAATGAGTCTGTGAGCGGGCCCTTTAAGAGAAAGTCTGGGTTTTTAGCAGCTTTTCATCTCATCCCAATGAATATAACAACCATGGATTTTCACAGCCAGATTTGTGGGGACTTCTTTTTCTAGCACAGGAACTCTGGGCCAGGGAGACTGGTGTGGTGCTACGCTCCCTCACTCTTCAGAGGATACCTCAATAGCCAAGATATTCTTCCCAATTCTTGACCATCACATGTGGATATGGGGCCAGCCATTCTGCATCTCTGCCCCTCCTACCCAACTCTATGTGGCCTCTTCTTTATATCCTTAGTTATTGGAGTTCTGTTCAGATAGTTTTCAGATGGTTCTACAGGTTGAATGGTCTATAATTTAGTTGTAATTTTAATTTAGTCATGGGAGGAGGCAAGCACAGTGTTTAACTATTCCACCATTTTGCTTGAAAAACCTGATATTTTTATTGTCTCCATAATTTGTCTTTTCCCAACTGTCATATAGTTGAAATCATACAGTATGTTGCTTTGTCAGATTGGGTCCTTTTTCTTAGCAATATGCATTTCAGTTTTCTTCATGTCTTTTCATTGCTTGATAGCTCGTTTCTCTTTAGTGCTAAATGATATTCTATTGTCCTAATGTACCATAGCTTATTTATCTATTTGCCTACTGAAGAACATTTGGTTGCTTCCAAGTTTTGGTAATTATGAATAAAGCTGCTGTAAACATCCATATGCAGGTATTTGTTGGACATGTTTTCAACTCCTTTGGGTATATACCAAGTAGTGTGGTTGCTGAACCATAAGGTTAGTTTTGTAAGAAACTGCTAAACTGTCTTCCAAAGCGATTATACCATTTTACATTCCCACCTGCAATAAATGGGAGCTTTTGTTGTTCCACATCCTCATCAGAACTTGCTATTATCAGTGTTCCAAATTGTGGCCATTCTAATAGGTGCGTAGTGTTAATGTAATTGTTCTAATTTGCATTTTCCTGATGACATATGACATGAATCAATTTTTTATGTGCTTTTTTGTCATTCATATCTCACTTTTGGATGTCTATTAAGGTCTTTGATCTTTTTAGTTAAGGTGTTTATTTTCTTATTATTTTAAGGGTTTTTTGTATAGTTTGGATAACAGTTCTTTATCAAATGTGAACTTTTTAGATATTAAAATTACTAGACTATATTAAGGTTTATTCCTTTTTGTTTGTTTTTTTTTTATTCCTTTCATTTACCATGGAAAAATTCAAGTAAAAGATGAGTGGATTGTCCTTTAAACAGAATCAATTCATGTATTTATTTGAAAGAGAGACTCTGTAAAATGCCATAACTATTGAATCAATAAATGTTGAAAAATTAAGAATTTAAAAAGACTTTAATTTTATTGGATTACTGACTTTCAGTCACCCCTGGAGGATGGGCAAATGAACAATGATCAAACAGTTCACTCTGAGACGTTAATTTAACACAATTCTAGGAATGCATCAACCACATAGATAAGCCATTCTATTGAAAGGGATTCTTTTTCTTTGAAAACATGTATGGAATTATTGATTTTTGAACATGTTGATATCACAGTTTAGAGGCATAAAGCATTATATGTTTTTATTATATAAAAGGCAACATATTATTCATAGCTAGAATTGAATAGTTTGGAAACACTTTAACTTTTGTACTTTCTTATATGAGATTTTCAAAAATTAAATTTATTTTTATTATAGTATAGTTTATATACAATATTATATTAGTTTCAGGTATATGACATAGTGATTCAACGTTTATTATACTTTATGATGTGATCACTAAGATAAGCCTAGTATTCATTTGTTACTATACAAATTTATTACAATATTATTGACTATATTTCTATGCAGTACATTACATAGCTGTGACTTATTTATTTTATAACTGGAATTTATATTCTTATCCCCTTTCACCTTTTTCACCCATCTCCCCACTCCCCTTCCCTGTGACAATCATCAGTTTGTTCTCTGTACCTATGAGTCTGTTTCTATTTTTATGTTTGATTGTTCATTTGTTTTGTTTTTTTCAGATTCCACATTTAACTGAAATCATATGGCATTTGTCTTTTTCTGTCTGACTTATTTCACCTAGCATAATATTCTTTAGGTCAATCTATGTTGTCTTGAAAGGCAAGACTTCATTATTTTTATTGCTGAGTAATATTCCATCGTGTGTATCTATCTATCTATCTATCATCTATCTATCAATTTACCATCTATCATCTATGTATCACACTTTGGACACCTAGATTGCAAGGAAACACTGTATCTTGCTTAAAATTGACTGAACATAGACTGAAGTTAAACACAATTGTTTCTCTGATATTTATAAATTCATACTTAATTCAATAACTTGCTCATTGATATTTTCTAAATTTTATACTTCAGAAAAGTAAATTCAACAGAAGATCCATAATTTAGGTTATCTGAATCACAGGGCAGTTTGTGAAGATTGCAACATGTAAGCACTAGTGCCAGATTATGTAGAAAACACACTGAATTTTGTATGTTTAATCATTGAATTGATTTGATAATCAAAAGACTTAGACAGAAATCACTGAACAAGAAACATTTTAAATTTTGATTAAAAATTTAAATCCAACAGTGTTTATGATTTTGTGCCAGTCTACCTTCACAGCATAAAGGGATATTCGATTTGTTTAATGAAGTAAGGAATTTGAAAATGTAATTACCAGCCAAAAGAAAAAAAAATACATAAAGCAGACAGCACAGTCAGTGATTCCCCCAAAAGCAGGTGCTCAATGAACACTGTATTATTATTATTTCTTTTTCCAATTAATGTCCTAGAAATGCCTGGATACTTGCACCCTATTCAACCAAAGAAAAGAATGGGAAATTCACCTGGCAGCAATTCCATGTTGAATTTGAAAGCTTCTTTTCACACTCAAATGCTTAACGAAAAGAATTACTCATAATATACTTATTTACATGGCTTATAAATGAACTAATTAAAAAACTGCTCATTTTCCAGTGTCAGATGGAATATATTCAAGTAATTAACAAATACTAATGGTTTTCATATTTAAGAATCTACCACTCTGTAATTCTATGCTGCGCTAGATTCTTTAAATGTATGTTAATTTGATAAAATGAAAATGAATAATTATTTATTATAACATATGGATTAACAAGATGTAAATCCTTGATTCCTTTTATAATTGTATAAAATGCTTAACAGCAGAAAATCATTCTGTTTCATCACTTTCAAAATTATTATTTACTCATTCTCTTTTAAGCAAATAATTTACCTTGAATCTTCTTGATATAATTTTCAGTATTCCAAATATTATTGTAGTAAAATTATTATAGACAAAGTTCATTTACTACTAAAGTAAATGTTCAAAATAATCAAGAGAAAGTAATATAACTTTTTTTCCCAGTGAGTGAGTGTTATATTCATTTATGATCTAAGATTGGTAGCCATTTTAGCTACCTGAGCAGAGGTAACTAAGAATTTTCTTTCTTTTCTTTCTTTCTTTCTTTCTTTCTTTCTTTCTTTCTTTCTTTCTTTCTTTCTTTCTTTCTTTCTTTCTTTCTTTCTTTCTTTCTTTTTCTCTTTTTTTCTTTCTTTCTCTTTCTTTCTTTCTTTTCTTTCTTTCTTTCTTTCTTTCTTTTTCTTTCTTTCTTTCTTTCTTT
>NW_011888785.1:21950199-21951761 GCF_000151845.1 Pteropus vampyrus | reverse complement strand
TCTTTCTTTCTTTCTTTCTTTCATTTATTTATTTATTTTTACCACATTCAAAATAATTCAGGAAAGATAAACGAGACCTGTTCATTGATCATGAGTAACTCATGTAATTTTCAAATATTTGTTGTGTGGCAAGTCCAAAGTACATTTTGTCAACTATTATATTTTGCTTTTTTTTTCTATTTATGGCCATACTTTAAAAAGAGTTAATCTATACATTTCTGATTCATTTACACTTAACAAAATGTTCTTTTAAAGAAGCATACAAAATCAAGATGACTTTTTTAGCCTTTTAGCTTATTTTTCAGAACCAGGAAACCATATTTTCTCAGCTATAAATTAATTCAAAAAAATTTAAACATTTTAAAGATGGCATAAGATATTGTCTGTCCTAGGAATTTTCAATAATTAGTTTGCTTTTATTTCTGTTTTTGAAAGGTAACCTACTGAGTTCTCTCTGAATGACTGCTGTCTCATAAGAAATCATAAACCTAGAAGGATTTAGGCCTATACTAAAGTAGGTGTAAATTTAGCAATAAAGGCACTAAATTATTTGAGGGAATTTAGAGCACACTACTTTTTTATTTATAGTTTTAAATAACCTCTTTTCTATTTATTTATTTACATAGAAAACGTACTTTTCCAATGTGAACGAGAATTTGGATTTATAGCCTTAATTATAATTATTTTTTTCTTTCTCTTTATTTATTTATTTTTTGGTGCAGAAGACCTTAGTTCTGCACCAGCACATACATAGGCTGAAAGGCAACATTAGAGAGAGTGAGAAACACTGTGGGGATCAGGGCAGGTACCAATGGGGATCCTGAGCCCCAAATCCAGCTGTTTATGAGGAAAAAGTGGGAAAAGGCAGAACGGCTAGAACTAGGAAACAAATGGAAGGGAGTGATTGGGCCTTGGATAGGAGCCTGGACACTAACAGGCCAAAGCACGGAGGTTGTGGGGGGCTACACCACTGAGCACAAACAATAATTAGAGATTGGAAAGAAATGGCTAAGAATGGAGGTCCCTAAAAGTAAACAAAGACTGGAGAGCCACATATAATTTGGAGGTCAAGAGGTGAAGGGCCTTTTAGCTCTACATCTTGTGATGCCAATACATGAGGGACTATGAGGACTCTTCTGAAAAAAGCAGTTAAAGAAGGAGTTATAAGAGGCAAATACAACACGAGGAAAGACCTTCATAATACTCAGCATGCAAACTCTTGTATTAAGCAGGTTTTATAAAATATAAAACTGCATAGAGATAAACATTTAAAAGCCTCATAGACAAATAGACAAAAGAGTTTATTACTGTGTTGTGATATGTGAAATCTAAAAAAAAAAATTACAACATAAGCCTTAATTCACTTATTCACATTTTTTCTTTAAATAAATAGTTTAAAGTCCCAATTAAGTTATAAACATATATTCACTAAAAAAATGTATGCGATACAGTTTCTGTCTTTAATGAAAATATGGTCTGATAGGAACAAATACAAAAAAATTGCAATTTTTAATATTCTTGATTGTATATCAAAAAATAGTAATAATGAAATTACTCCCTTG
>NW_011888785.1:21947762-21950149 GCF_000151845.1 Pteropus vampyrus | reverse complement strand
GGCAAATACAACACGAGGAAAGACCTTCATAATACTCAGCATGCAAACTCTTGTATTAAGCAGGTTTTATAAAATATAAAACTGCATAGAGATAAACATTTAAAAGCCTCATAGACAAATAGACAAAAGAGTTTATTACTGTGTTGTGATATGTGAAATCTAAAAAAAAAAAATTACAACATAAGCCTTAATTCACTTATTCACATTTTTTCTTTAAATAAATAGTTTAAAGTCCCAATTAAGTTATAAACATATATTCACTAAAAAAATGTATGCGATACAGTTTCTGTCTTTAATGAAAATATGGTCTGATAGGAACAAATACAAAAAAATTGCAATTTTTAATATTCTTGATTGTATATCAAAAAATAGTAATAATGAAATTACTCCCTTGCAGCTAAAAGGAGTAATTTTTACTCAAACAAAAGATTAATTTTACTTTTAACATTGATCTGCTGAATTTGCCAAAAATAGTGCCAACTGATACTTTATGTATGAATAGAATTTTAGGTGTAAGCATTTTCTGTTAGAAAATAATCAGTTTCACTTGGCTTTCTAAATAATTTTCAGTGACCTTTAGTCTCTCAGATGGAATTGAGAACCAAGACGATTTTTCATTTCATGGGATAATGAGAAGTTAGTTAAATGAACTATAAAGTACATACTAATTGTGCCAGAAAAAAATGTATTCTTTAATAATTTGTGATATAACAAAATTATTCATTATTTCTCCTTTTATCCCACCAAATTTAAAATTTTGTTAGTTCAGGAAATAAATTTAACACATGTGAATGAAAATAATTTGATTTTTTCTAATTATTATTATTATTTTACAATTGGTGGACATTGCTGCACTGAATCTATCTGAGATCTAAAGAGTACAGTACAGCACAGTCATGTCCTTGTAACTTTGAAAAGCTGATAGCACTATGATGCCCAGTATGAAAACCACTAGCTAAATGTGGCTATTTTATTGTAAATTAAATAAAATATAAAATTCAATTCCTTATTCATATTAAATGCATTTCAAATGCATTTCCATGATCAGTCTTCAAATTGCATACATTGCTGCTTTTACCTAAAAACACATTCACAGTTTGGATCTTATGACTTCCTATGGGTTGAATTGTATCTCCCCAAAAAAGATATGTTAAATTCTAAACGCCATTATCTGTGAATGTGCCCTTTTTTAGAAAGAGAGCTTTGCAAATGTATTCAAGATAATATAAAGTCATACTGGTTTAGAGTGGGCCCTAAATCCAATATCTGGTATCCTTATAAAAAGAGGATACTTTGGACACAAACAGATCAGATGGACAAAGGGAAGATGGCTATGTGAAAGTAAAGGCAGAGATTTGAATTACACTGCCACAAGTCAAGGAACATCAAGGATTGCTGGCAACCACCAGAAGCTAGAAATGACAAGGGAAGATTCTTTAGAGCCTTTAAATGGTGCAACGCCTTCCAATAACTTGCTTTTAAACTCATAGCTTCCAGAACTGTGATAGAATAAATGTCTGTGCTATAAGCTGTGGGTTTATGGTAATTTCTATAGACAGCCCTGGGAAACTAATACTTACTCTGATAGTTTGTAAAAACTAATCCATGGAGAATAAAGTGTAAAAACCTAAAAGCCAGGTTTGCCTCACAAAGGTCACAATCTATGGAATACGCCTAACTAGTATTATTTCCTTGACCAGTCCTAGCAGATGATGCGAGGTGAATAAAGCATAAAGTTATTTCTGCCCATGGGCATCACTAGTACAAAGTGTAACAAATTCAGTGAATATTAACAACAACAACAAAAAAATAATAATTAAATGAACTGAGTTGACCTGAATTTTGTACTAATATCTTTTCATTTCTATAGCACTTCACAGATTTTGAGGCATTTTAATATATATTTTCATTTGATATTCACAAGAATCTGTGCGGCTACCTAGAAAAAATTCATTAAAAAATAGACTGTGCTTTCCCTAAAGACAGGAATGCTGTTTTATACCTCTCCCTACTTTAAATGAAAACATCGTTATGAACTAAGAAAATGTTTTCTTTCTTTTGAAATGAAATTCTATTTCCCAAATAGAGAAGTAGACTTCAAGAAGCTAAGTCTATAGTGGTAGACATGAATTTTGAACTCTGACTACATGACTCTATTTTATTTTTATTTTTGTCTTCTCACACTGAATTTAGAAGTAAAAGTAATGGTGTTTCATTTAGAATAGGTCATATCTGCCTTGAGCTCCTAGGTACCAAATATGCCTTAGCTTCTTCCTCAGTAATTTACAAAACTTCTGTTAAATTCACTGATTCAATGTAAGGTGAAAAGTTCCATCAATTTGGATAAATTAAGAAAGATATTCATAATAACAATATCTCCAGATCTC
>NW_011888785.1:21940531-21947712 GCF_000151845.1 Pteropus vampyrus | reverse complement strand
GACTGTGCTTTCCCTAAAGACAGGAATGCTGTTTTATACCTCTCCCTACTTTAAATGAAAACATCGTTATGAACTAAGAAAATGTTTTCTTTCTTTTGAAATGAAATTCTATTTCCCAAATAGAGAAGTAGACTTCAAGAAGCTAAGTCTATAGTGGTAGACATGAATTTTGAACTCTGACTACATGACTCTATTTTATTTTTATTTTTGTCTTCTCACACTGAATTTAGAAGTAAAAGTAATGGTGTTTCATTTAGAATAGGTCATATCTGCCTTGAGCTCCTAGGTACCAAATATGCCTTAGCTTCTTCTTCAGTAATTTACAAAACTTCTGTTAAATTCACTGATTCAATGTAAGGTGAAAAGTTCCATCAATTTGGATAAATTAAGAAAGATATTCATAATAACAATATCTCCAGATCTCTTTTAAAAGAATACATAGAGAAAGGAAAAACTAAATTTTCATTTTGTTTTGCTTTTATAAACTTCTAGAGTAGGGATGACTAACTCTGGTGTTGGGACCTAAGTAAATTCAAAACTAAGCAAAGTATAATTCCCTTAAATGGTTAAGATAATTACATGCAGTGATGTTTAGGTAACAACAAAGGTTTTTAAAAGTACAATGAACAATTTATCCAAGAAAGGCAAGAATGATTATTCTGGGTATCTCCGCCACCCAATGTTCATCAGGGTATGATCATATAATTCATGTCTTTGTTCATTTGCCTAAGAGAACTTTACCACCCTAATAGCAATCTTGTAAAGGGCCTGAGTGCATATTCTAAGCAATATAACTTCACACAAAACTGAAGCAAAGTGATCTTATTACAACACTGGATGGCAAATTGTGGGCTTTCTCGACATAAAATAAATAGAAATAGAAATAGATGAAAAACAGCTGGAGTTCAGAGTTATATGAAGTCTATATTTTCATGCACCTTTAGTTGTGATGTTATTTCAGCTAGATATTAGTATACTCCAGGAACTTTCAGGTGCTTTGGCTAATAACTAGCTCCAGAACCATCATAAAACAATGTACCAAGAAAGAATGTGCTCAGACCCAAAACTAAGTGCCCCAAATTCAAACAGTTTATTATGCCCAGAATGACTTACAAATAAAACATAAGTTCAATTTTATAAGGCGACATAAAAGATTGTTACTTAAGAGGTGAACTGGTCTAGAAAGCTTTATGGCTCCCAAAATTTATTATGAAATTAATCCTTTGTGTGTTTGCACAGGTCAGATTGCTGAAGGGAATCTGCATGTTATCCAAATCAGACTGAGAAGTACAAATCGAGACTCCCAAATGGAGTATTAAGCACACTTCAAAAAGCCAAACATATGGAGTATGTTATAGTTTCTGAATAGTTTCACTTGTGTCATAAGAATAGCCAAAAAAAAAAAAAAATCAACCAAGGCTATTTTTTCTACCAGTCTGTGGATAATCTCAAAACACAAAATATTTATTTTTTTGTTAAAATACAAAAGCGAGTTCTTTTGCTTCAATATAAAGTCTCTTTAGGAAGAGCTCTTTCTCTCTTATTCTCTTGGTTCCACACAAAATCATACAAAGTATACTTGGATAAAAATATCAGAGAAGAGATGCTAAGGCATTGATTCTTAGATATTTGAAAATGTTAGTTCTTAAAATATTACAATTTAATCTATCAATACTTACTGACTGCAAATCTAAAACCACAGTCTGTATATGATTGAATTTGTAAAAGTTACTCTTTTTTGACAAATAAATGAGCATTATAAGATAGAAAAAAGATCAGATTAGGGAGCGGAAAAACTGAATCTGGATACTTTACCATTTACTAACCATTTGAACCACCCGAGAATTTATTATCATCAACTCTGAATTAGGAAAATTAAACATTAGCCATCTGGTTTAATGTTAAAGAGGATTAAATGAGGTAATATTTATAAAAGCATTTAAATATCTAAATTGTATTAATATAAGACATTTTATTGATGGAGCTATTTGATTTTAAATGATTTATGCGTTAAAATTCTATATCTTTTTTAACTTTTTGGGAAAAAAATAAATTTCTAGTTAACAATAGTATTATTCTTGTGGATTCAATAATACCTAAAGTATATCATGAATACATTAATAATATATAATGCATTAATAAATTGTTAATAATTATTAATAATTAATTTAAATTAATAATACACAATAAATCAGTGTTATAATGCTAAAGGTATGTAACCAATACATTAAAATATGTACATTATACACATAAAGACATTAATACATAAATTAATATTACTCTATTCTCTTCATATAAATATATATGTACATAGACATGCATACATATATATCTATAAACACAACTTTTTATATATATGTTTATTTTAAACCAATAGACACAAGCAGAATCAAAAAGTTACATCTATATGATTAAATACATTTTTATAAGAAATGTATGTATATGGTAAGCAGATCCTTGTAAAATTTCATTCTAAAAGAGTTTCAAATCAGTGTATTTCTTCTATAGTGAATTTCTCTTAAAAGCTTTATTTTCTTTTGAATAACTTACACTTATCATGAATGAGAGGATAGGGTGACAAAGTTAAGTCATCATCCTCCAGGACTTTAAGATGAAGTAGAAGGAGAATATGTTTCCTTCTACGCTCAGGTTCATATCCTGATCTGTCTTTGATATACCTCTAATACCTAACTCTCCATTATTTTTTCGATTATTTTATTGACAAAAAATTTAGAAGTTTTAACTTTCCTTTTCTTACTAGTGTTAACTTAAATAATAGAGCTTAACTTTCAATCATAATATGAGGCATTATATATCTATACTTGAAAGCCCTGTAATTTATTTTTCTCTGCTATGTGCTACTGGAATTTGACATATAACTCAATTAAAGACCCTACTCACCTATCACTTTTCGAAACATTAACCAAAATGTTTAACAAACACTCTTAACTGCTCAAAAGTCAGCCATTTGAGAGTCTCCTACTGGGCATCTTCAGGGCTCCATGGCTCATTGACAGCTGGCGAGAAGGCTCTTAAGTATATCTGATTTGCCCTGGTTTATGTTTCCTAGATTTACTAGAAAAGCCGTCAGCAGGTCACTGGTTGGGCCTACACAGCCGAGCACTAAATATGTGAAGTGTAAATGATGGTTAAGTGCCTGCATGATTCTCAGATTTCCAGAGTTCCAGCCTCACAGGTGTTCATATTTCAGCTGGAGCTAAGGTCTCATTTTATCGGAAGTTAATTATCTATTTTAATTTTGGAAAGTATAAGGTATTGCCTGAAGGACAATAGTTTTGTTGATTTGTGTTAATGTAGAGAAAGCTGGTAAATCAAAACATTTTATAGATTATCTTCTGGACCCAGGTGAAAGGTAAAGGAAATGATGTCACATTGTCTTAACTAAATGAATAACATTGATTTAACTATAGCATGCTGAGCAGAATAAAGAATACACCAAGATGATGAAGGATTTGAATCTTTTGTTTGATGATTTAGACAACTGAGGATGCTTCACTTGGAATATATTTGGAATGACTATTTTCAAGCCCTTTGAAGGGCTGTCTGTAGAAGGAGGATACAATTTTTTCCTGTGGATAATTTCAGATGGTAGAGTCATAGCCGAACAGTGAAGGTTACAGAACAGCAGTTTTCCATTCAAAATAAGGACGAACTTTCTAGCCACTGGACCATACACAAATTTGTTAGAGGTGATAAAGTCTCCATTTCTAAAAGTGTTCAAGCAGAGTTAAGTGACCATTTTCTATAGCAGTTATAGTGGGAATTTCTACAATGAATGGCATTTTGGATTAAATGAGATTTATGATCTTTTCAATGCTAAGATTCAATGATTCTAACATCAAATGAGGTTTGGGCAGACAAGAGAATATATTTGAGCACGAATGCCAGCATCTTTGGTTTGGTATACTGGAAAAAAATGTAGGTTTGGGAATTCAAAAACCAGGAGTTAAATCCTAGTGCTACCTATTTACTGGTCACTTTGGCAAATCACTTAAATGTCATTATAACTTCATCGTATGTAAATGAAGATTATGCAATATCAAACTGTTACTGTAAGAATTTAATTAATGGAAAACTCTAAGGAAAGTGTCTGGAATATTACAATATTCAATAAAAGCTAACTAGCACTATTACAATCTGCATATGTTTAGATATTTGATATGACTTTCAATGCACCACTACACATGAAATTTAACTCATACAGCTGTTTTATGTGTATATATAATATTAACTAGGTCTCCTTATCTTTCTCTTACCTCCACCATTAAATTCAAGCTCTGGTTAGGCTATGCTTCCAATATTGTAACAGTCTAATCTCCTAGACTGTTCTCTTTTCTCCCCTCAAACTTGTTTTGAATCTTCCTACCCAAATTACCTACTGGGCTCCATAATGCAATTTCCTTTTCAGATCTTTGCAGCTGATTCATACTTTAAATGTAGAAAAATCATTAAATTTATACTGGATAATTATGTTACCTTGAAGATTAAATACAATTACTTAAACACAGACTCATGGATCCCACTCATGTTTGCATTTAACAAGGATTCTCTATTTTATGGCTACATTAGCTGGTTCCCCGCACCCCCCCCCATTACCACTGAGTATGCATTTGCTTTCCCTTCATTATTCCTTTACAGAAGTTCCTGCCTACACCATTCAGTTACTATGGAAGACTACCTTCTTTTATTCACCCAGGCAAATCCTCTCACTTCATTAAAACTTTACTCAAAACATGAGTTTTTCCAAGGAACCTTTTGCAGATGAATACCAAACCCACAGACCACCCTGCTCATGAGCTGATACATATCTTGTTATATTGAATTTATGTCTGCTGCTTGAGTATCTGCATAGTTTTCCCCAGGAACATTTAATGTATACTCTATATTCCCTATAATTCCTATTATTGGGGTATGTGTGTAATAAACACTGAACACATAGCTGATCCCAAGTCTTTTAAATATTTATTAACCTTTTATTTGTGAGAAGCACTAGTTTTTACAATTCACTAAAAGCTTAGAAAATTTTAATCTATAAAAACAAAGCGATTATGAAAAAATGAAGTTAGTAGGGAACATTTGATAATGTTTGAGATTGCAACAAAATATGAACTTACAAATGTATGTATGTTTAGGTGTATCTGTAAAGAGAGTGATTGTTCATACTATATAGAAAGAACATCTATGTTTCATAAACATTAGCTTTAAAGTTTTCCTTAAGAGGAAAAGCAAAAGTTATTTCACACATGGTTTTTGATGATAAAATGATACTCCTACCTGAAGAAAAGAATTAGACATCTTTCGTATTTTAAACCAAACTTTGAGATAAAGCATAGCATCCTGGACTAGAAATTCAGGGAAAATTATTTAGATAATTTTTTTTCTAATCGGCATAGGTAAATCTAATAGGCTATTGGTTTACTTTTTGCCTACCAAGACAGGGATGAGTAAACAGGCATTTCAGATGTCTAAGTTCATTAAGACCCAAGCCTGACAGGAAATGGATTTAGGGAAAATGGACCGCAATCTCTAATGGAGGGACTTCAGATTGATAGAGCTGTCACTGGGATGAATGAGACTCTTAAAGTGGCAGCAGGTCTTGGCCCAAGCTCAACTGCAGGCACATACCAAGTGGCAGTAGCTCTCATTAAAAACAAATAAAATGAAAACAAACTAAGTTTAGAAAAGTATTTCTCAGAGATTCAGGATAAGTGGGGTAAGAGTTAGGACCAAGCAGGCCATATGGATAATACTGAAGGCAGATATCTGTAGCGGTGAGCACAATTTCTCTAGTTTATTGTGAAATCTGGAGCTGCCAGGCACACGAGGCTTTGGGGAATGTGCCAGGGCACAGGTAGTCCCAAATAACCTTTTTCAGTGCTGCTTCACCTTCATCTTAATAGGGAGAAAGTATGAGTCGCTGCTTAGCTAACAGGAGATGCCTACAGGTGGTCTTCATTAAACGGAAGCTAAACTTAGAGAACTTCGGCTTTAAGGCTGTAGGATTCTATATTTAACCTGGAGTTAAATTCCACCATGACATGGAATATCCTTTTCTGTAACTTGGAGCTGAGGTGCAGCACTTGTAATGGCCAGCAATTTGTCCAACTAGATGGAGAGCATTTCCGCAAACCAGGAACCTGCCCCTTGGCTTCCTGGAACAATAGTTTACTTGCTCTCCATCTTCATGGCATGGAATGTTCCAGCTGCAGCAGTATGGGCTCCCCATTCTTTGTGGTGGGGAAAAGGAGAGGGCCACCAGAGGCTGTGTGTATGAAGACACACAGATGTTATTTTATCTCTGTGAATTCCACCAAGAACATTGAAGGATTGAAGATGGTGAAGAAACTGTATCTGTAGAACTAGAGAGTCACTCAACTTTGGGGGCACAGACATTGCTCCTGCCAGAGCATGTCACAGTGCTGTTGACCACTTTCTGGCTCATGGAATTATGCAAGATGTTGCTCACCATTGTCGGAACCAGAAAGGGACAGACTGTAAGTAGTGGAACATTCAGAAGAAGGAGAGGAAGTGGCCACTTTCAAATGCAAAAGCAGAAGTACGAAGTTCTCTGCTTGTCTTCTAAGCACAGAGTTAATACCTCCAGAAAATTGGACAAAAGCAGGGAAAGGACCAGGATGCAGTTCAATATTCTGGGAGCAACAAATATAATCTAACACAAAGGCCACAAAGCACTGTGCAGCTGATTGGAAGAGAGTGGGTCAGAGCCTTCTGAGAACTGATTGTGGGGCTCCATCCTTTAATGTCAATTGCACATCAAGAAATGTCAAGTTGCAGAAATGGAGGTGACCTAAAACACCATCAGGTGGTTGGGATTGTAACACCCAAGGATGAGTATGCCCCTGCCTGCTATATGCAGAGTAACTGCCATACAGCACAATTAAAAGGTAATATTTACTCAGACTAAGCCCCTGCTTTAGGTATCACCCCAGAGTCAGAGTTAAGCTGAGGCCCAAAGGAACTGGGTCACTCAAGAATTTTGATTATCCTCTGCCTGGGAGGCAGTGGTCTCAAGTTCTGAAAGTTGTTTTGGGGTGTAATAGCCAGGATAATGGACTATGTATCAGGTTGGATTAGCACACTCCCCCAAGGCAAATGAGCTGGTAATAAGTAACACGATGTTACCATGATGTTACTGCTAA
>NW_011888785.1:21918752-21939731 GCF_000151845.1 Pteropus vampyrus | reverse complement strand
TTTTCTCACCGGTGTGAATTATTAGGTGATGGATAAGGTATGTACTTCGGTGAAAGGCTTTCCCACATTATCTACATTCATATTCTCTTTAATAAAAGCTTTCTGGTTTTCATTAGGTTTTACAGTATAATTTTTCTGACGTTTACTAAAGGTTGAATTCTTAGTGAAGACTTTTCCACACTCCCTACATTCAAATGGTTTTGGTAGATTGAAATTCTTGACTTTGAACAAAAGATGAGCTCATGGTTCAGTGCTTCCCAGATTGATCACATTTCTGGTCACCACAGATGAAATTTTCTGGGGAGTGAGCACCACATGCTACAACTTTTATCTCCTGGCCTCCATGCTGCCATTCCAATAGGCTATCATATTTCCAGCCATTATTTCTAGTGAATACTTCCTTTATCATCCACTGATTCAATTCTTCTTCATGAATGACTGTCTTGCGAGTAGGTTTCTTACCCCCAGGCACAGTCATCCAGTAGAGACAGAGGCCAAGGGAGGCATTCCCTGGCATCTATTCTTCCTCTTTTCCTGGCTGGGCAAACATACCTGGTTTGGGTCCTAACAATCCCAGTGAGACCAGGTTGCTGTAGTTCTCTAGCAGCACATACTTGTACACAGCCCTCTAGGCAGGGCTCAATTGTGTCCACTCATCCTCGGTGAAGAGCAGGCCATGCCCTAGAAGGTCACTGATTTCTGGATGGTGCTTGGCAGGTGCCTGACAGCCATTCCTTCTCTGATGAGCCCTTTTAGGAACAAGCAGAGCAAGATTCATCAGGCCAGAAACTTCTACCCACCTTAGCCATACATCCTGGGAAGGTTGGGGCATCAGATCAGCGTCCTCCAGAACAGAGCACAACTCGGATGTATTTGGCTTTCACCTCTGTCCTTCTTCTCGAGTGTGAACACCTATGGTCACTCCCGCTCTTCCAGTGAGGCTCTGGCCACCATGTCTGGTCCCCACTGGGTGCCCTGAGAGGAGCCCTGGCCGAGGCAGGAGATCACAGCTGCCACATTGTTGGCAGAACAGAGCTCTATTTAGATGATTTGTAAGTCAGGAAATTTTGAGATGAATATACAAATTAGAATTGCTGTCGTTAGTAAAAAGTATGTGTATTAGATGACATTAGAATTGCTGTAGTTAGTAAAAAGTATGCCCATTAGAATTGCTGTAGTTAGTAAAAAGTATGTGTATTAGATGACATACTGTAGTAGGCAGACTAATAGATCACAAAAAACATCCCTGCTCTAATCTTTTGTACCTATGCATATGTTTCTTTGTATGACAGAAGAAACTTTGCAGATACAACGAAATAAAGGAACTTGGAATGGGCATACTCGCCTGCATTATCTAGGTGTCCCAATCACAAGGTTCATAAGAGTTACGTAAGGATATGTGATGATGAAAGAAGAGTGTCAGAGTGATGTGTACAGCTTCAGAGATGCAAAATTTTTGCTACTGGCTTTGAAATGAAGAAAGGAGTCATGAGGCAATGAGCATAGGCAGCTTCCAGAAGGTAAAGAAGGCAAAGAAATAGGCTTCTTTAGAGCCCTACTGACTCCTTGATTCCCAGTAAAACTCATTTCAAATTCCTGACCTCTAGAAAAGTAAGACAACAAATTTGTGTTCTCTTAAGTCACTATGTTTGTGGTAATTTATTCAGAAATAATAGGAAACTAGTACAAACACTAAAGATTTTGTTCTGATCATAAGCTCATGTGCATAGGTTAGGTATAGAGGCAACCTGTTTTTGTTTGTTTGTTTGTTTGTTCATTTGTTTTTTTCCTGTGATGAGCTTTGTCAATGAAAAAATTGTCAGGAATTTAGAGGAAAATGATGAAGCAGGACATTTGCTTCTCCGACCCTTGCAAGTTGTAGCATAAGCATGTGAGCCATAGTGTTAGACTTAGGAAGTTGCTTAGAAAGTCTCCTTACTTGTTTTAATGCTCTGCTACAGCACTTAAAATCTTTAACAATATTTTCATTTTGCACTGAGCCCTACAAATTATAGAGTCAATCCTGGCATAGCCTTGCTGTTTACAGTTATTGTAATACTCTATTCACTTAGAAAGACAAGATCAATAACATGTTACAACAACAAATAAAAGGAGGAAGAAGCCAGGGGATGGATAAAAAAGCAAGGCTATGTTTTCATAACATCTCCAGAAATTTCTCTATATATGTAATCTTCCTCCCCCTACCCCAATCTTTATGTCAGAGTTTATATAACCAATAATCATGATTGCTCAGTTTTCTTTCTATCTAGTGGAAATAAGAAAGTGAAACATATTTCTCCACCTTTAATATTTGCTTATTGGACTGTAAGTAATAAGTTTCTGTTCAGTAAAAAATAATTTTCCATTAAACTATGAGAATAGTTGAATTGTTTGCCTTTTCATAGTAATGTAGCCTTAGTCTAAGAATCATCATCATTGTGTCATCAGAAATCTAGTGTCAAATTTACTGCTATATTATTTATTTTTCTAACCACAGACAGGAAGGACATTTCTAAAAGAATTATATACAATCTCAGCTTGAATAAAATGTCTTTTTTCTCTTACCATTTAAAACAACTCTTACAAAAATGTTTATTTGACTTTAAAAAAATAGTTTATAATCTCTCTCTAAATAAAGCCCACACATTTTAACCTGTCACTCAAGAGCCTATACAACCTGGCGCCAACCTATCTTTAGTGCTTTATCTCTTCCTACCCAGTTGACACTTCCCAAACTCCTGAACCATACACTTTTCTAAATATGTTTTGTGTTTTTCTGCTTATCTATATTTGCTCAAGCTATTCTTCCTGCATTGAATGTCTTCCAAGTTGTCTTTGCATTTCCAAGTCTAACCTACTTCAAGCCTGATCTAGGTCATTAATAAACACATCCCAGATTCTGTTATCTCCTCCATCACCATGTTCTTTTGCCACATCAGTGTCAGAAATTATCTCATCTTCTTCTGCAATTCTAAAATAACCTCTTTTTATATCCCTAAGATTATTTAGACATGTAAATATATACTAAGGAAATTTGAATACATTTAGTTTCTTTCTGAGGTGGATTCTTGAGGCCAGAAATCACATTTTGTAGATTTTTTTTCATTCCTCATATTATCAAGCATGTCTTAGATTGAAAACGTGCACACATACAAAATAATACGTGAATGAGAATATAACTAGTAAAAGGGAATGAAATGTGTCCTGTGACTTTAATTATAACAATATTATAGGCTAAAATGGATCATATCTCAACATTATGGTTCAATCATAGTTGCTTATGTCATATTAAATTATCTATTATAACTGTTTTCAGGCTGTCCTGAAAAGATTTGATATTAATGTAAGAAATACCCAGTTAAAAAAACTCCACTCTTTGAAATCTTTACAATCCTAGAGAACAAGTCATTTCTCTTTAACCCCCCCTCTCCTTGGGCTTATCCCAAGGCTGTAATAATGTTTTATTATTTATATAGAGATTTATATTTTCAAAGCACTTTAGAGCCATTAATTTGTTAAGTCAAACAACATACAGTAGAGCAAGGTGAGTGTGATTAAATGCATTTGACAGATAAGAAAACAGCAGTAACACGAAAGTGGTCTTTTTTCACAGCTAGTGGCAGTCTGGAGTTTGAGTGCAAGAACTACTATTTCTCCCTGACCCCTGGCCCCCTTGCTGTGAAAACGACCAAACAATAGACCTGCCCTTATTTGTTTTATTTCCAATTATTCTTTATTTTCATAAGCAAACAGAGTTAGGAGCAAATCTTATGTTAATGATCTCAGTTCAAATACATGACTAATTGTAAAGTGAACTTTTATATTTTTGCTGATATAATTATTGATAAAAATATTATTCTCTGCTTTTAGTTTAAATATCTGAAAAACTGATCAATAATCAGTATTACAATTCTTTAAGTACCACTGAAAAAGTAAGTCAGTACCTAGACAAGTAAAATGAAACCTATGATTCCATTTATGTTTGCTTTTTGTACTGGGTTGAAGAATAATCTTTCTAAAAGACCTATGATTTTTTAACTCTAACATTATGAACAAATACATATGTATGTGATAAAAATATCACCTCTAAAATGTAATATGCATTTGTCTTTAGAGATATAAATCTTGCCAAAGATAACTTTTCCCTTCAAATTTTTAGTTCCACTTGTCAATGCAAAATTGATTTGAAAGTAGATTTTCTCCCTTTATGCTCAAGGTTGTGATTTGGGGCAATGTGATAATAAATTATTTAAAGTCATTTCTCTCTACTCTTGGACCAAACAAATCTCTATAGAAATTGTCTGTTCCTAGTCACTATCTGCAGAACGTAATGTTATTTTATCTCAGTGGGGATGAGGGTTTTCACCTTTATTTATGGCTGGCACTTTTATGCTTTTTGACTCACACAACCACTCTCTCACTGTGAAGTCATTCGTATTTCCTGAGAGAGGTTAAGATAATTTACTATTGTTGGATATATTTTTGTTCTTACTGATGCAAAGAATTAGACACATGACTCCTGTTAGTGTCAATCCTAGTGATCCATAATGTAAAAATCAGGACTTTGCATAAAAAGCATCTGCTTCCTTTGATTCAAAACCTTAAAAGTGTTTTCATATGTGCATATACTCGGGCACTGGTTCACAGGCAAAACACAAGTGGGAATTTAAAACTTTGGACAGAAGGTAGAACTAATCTATGTGATTTTGATACTAAGTAGTCATCTGAATGAAGAAGAATCTGAATTGGCTGTTGAACCCACATATTTTAAACTTTCTGTTAATTCTTTTCTTGAAATTATTGTGTAGATTTAACAAAAATGCTAAGAATTATAACAAATCATCAATTAGTATATATGGATTTGATCTAAATTGCCCATACCATTTAAACCAATTTTTTCTTTGCAGTTCTACACATCATTTTCTTATTAATATCAATCACTTCAGTCATTTTCACTTATTCGCAAAAGAAATTACCAGCACTTCAAACATTATCACTAACCTGGAGTATCTAAATAAACAACTTCCTATGAAATGACAGATACTGGCACCACTGGGTAAAAAAAAAAAAAAAAAAAAGTCTCATCCTCCAAAGCAACCAACATAGGTTAAACTTTTAACTCTCTTCAATCTACTTTTCTTTCAAGTTATCTTGAGGGAAGTAAGAGTGCAAGGGTCAAACCCGCATCTGAGTTTCATTACAGGACACTGTACTGGGATATCTCTTGAGACCTTTTTTCCTTCAAGTTACAGCATATATTATGCTTAAAGATGGAAAGGCTATTTTCTCCTTCCACATCACTGGGAATCCAGGCTTCTTGCCTCATTTAGGCACTTTGATGTTTTCATTGGAGTTGGGGCTTCCAGAGGAATTAATTTAGGAGAGACTTCTGTTTTAGCATCATAATTTTTTTAAATGGCAAAATAATTGATAAATGGCTGGCTCAAATTAAATATTTTAAAAGAGACATAAAGTAATGGAATTTTTTTCTAATCTTTAAAAACATAGTACAATTCTTTATAATTCTGTCTCTAAAATGTTAAAGAAAATAAATTAATGGACAAATATGCAAATTCACTCTGTTTACATCAAGTGTGTACACCCCTGTGTGTATGTGCAAAAATACATTCATGGGTGTAGATAAGCTTTAGAACGAGGAAGTACACGAACTATTAGGTCTCTTGAAACTACATGTACCTCTTAGAACTTTAGTGTTTAACAGTTGCTTTCATTACATAGTAAAATCCATGAGGCACTAATCACTAAAGATTATCTCTAGGTAAAGTAATAATAACACTTTGACCTGTATAGTTAGACTTTCCACTCTCTTGTACCATACAGTGATTTTTTTTTTTTTTTAATGTAGTGTGGAAATGAAACTGAGCATCTGGAGAGCATTCCTACCTTGTCCAGATCATACTCTCCTACTCCCCAATCACCAAAGCACATTGTGTGGGTTTAAATATACCAACTCACACCTGTCCTTAACTGCCTATAATGTGGAAGTGTGAGGTACTGATTTCTTTTCAGATAAATTCTGAACTATATGGTAATTGGGTCCAAATAAAATAAGCTACTAAAAAAAGTTCTTTTCTACCCTTTCCATGCAATGGCTAAACAATTTCCAACACTTAATCTCAGACAGAGAAAAATTCACTAAACATAATCAATGTATGTATGTAGAATTTGACTTAATATACTAGATTTGTTTTTACTTTTCTACTTTTATTTCTTTTATTTTTAATAAACTTTTAATTTTATAATAGTTTCAGATTTATAGAAAAAAATGACAAAGTTAATACAAAGAATTCTTATGTAATCTACATGTAGATTCTCCTATTATTTAATTCTTAAATTGGCATAGGATATCTGTTACATTTGATGAGCCAATATTGATACATTATTAATGTTATTATTAGCTAAAGTTCATATTCTATTCAGATATCTTAGTTTTTAACCATTTTTTTTTCTGTTTCAGGATTTCATCTATACTACTATATTGGGTTTATTATCATGTCTCTTTAGGGTCCTCCTGGCTATAATGTTTTCTCAGATTTCCCTTGGTTTTGATGACTGATGTTTTTGAGGGGTACTACTTAGGTATTTTGTAGAAAGTACCTCAGTTGGAATTTGTCTAATGTTCTTCTCATGATTAGCCTGGATTTATAGGTTTGGGAAGGAGGACTGCAGGGGTAAGTCATCATCCTCATCAAACTATATTAAGGGAACATACTATCAGCATGACTTATCTTGACCTTGACCTTGATCACTTGGCTGAGGTAGTGTTTGTCAGGTTTCTGTTCTGTAGTTATTCTTTCCTCTCTTTCCATACTGTATTCTTTCAAAGGAAATCACTATGCACAGCCCAGACATGAGGAGGAGGTTGTCATGCTACCACTCTTTGAGAGTAGAATATGCACATAAATTATTTGGAATTATTCTGAATGGGGATTTTAAAAAATTTCCTCCATTTATTCAATCAATTGTATCAGTACAGACATGTGGATATTAATCTTATACTTTGAATTATAATCTAAAACTATTTTATTTATTTTTTGTTGTTGTTATTAAAAGTCTTCCAGCTTCTGCCATTGGTATTCTTTAAGATAGCTTCTATGTCTATTTGTCATACATTATGTGCATGTATGTGTGTATTTTTCACTTTCTTACTTCCTGGCACTATAAGATGCTCCAGGAGGCTGCACTTATACTTCTTCCTCTAAAATGAGGGGAATCAAGGAGGCCTGGTTTCTTTTAGTGGGGTGTGGTACTCCAAACCAAGATTAGCCACTAAGTGAGGATTTGTTTTGGGTCAGGATATTTAGATATACATATAATAAAATTTTGAGTAAATCTCACATTATCTTTCTGTTATCTAGTGAAAGAAAATATTCCAGTTAACTCCCAATTTAAAACTGAAACAGCTATTTCTAATCATCACAAAGCATAAATGATATTTTCTGTAGAATTAAGCATATTTGATATTTACAAGGTAAAGGTAGAGAACATTTTCTGAAATCACATCTATTTAAATTAGCATGCTCTTATGACCATATTAATCTTTAGTCATGAATTTTTTCTTAGTTTCTTGTCATCATGGAAATGAAAACTCCTTGATGGAACTTCCTGATTTATGTGAGAAAGAACAAAAATTAATTTAAAAAATGTTGCATGAGTGATGAACTTAAATGAAAAGTACTTTGGAATTTTGAATAATTAGGCAACCACTAAGGAAATACAAAACGTTTTAGGGTATGTTATAAAATACTTCATAAGTTAAAGTTGTCATTTCCATGTCTATATTATTTAGATAGATAAATTGCCACCAACATGACCATCATTATCAATTCTACAGAGAAATTAAACTGGTTTAAAAATCATCTCATTTATTTTTGAGCACAATGGGAAGATAGGGAACAAATTATATACAGAAGTGAACTCCTCCTTTCCCTCAAAGCCTACCCCAACAGCATCCTGTTTGCCCAGTTTACTTTTCCTACCCTCTTTTTTATTTATAATAAAATTCCCCTTTCACATAGAACTACAAGTGGCATGCTGACAATCCTGCCTAGGTTGATATAAAGTTCAATTTGCATTGAAGTAGAAAGTCATTGAAGTTTAAGTAATTGAACATATATTTTTATTCCATCCCTAACTTTATTATTATTTAGTTGGGCAGCATTTTAAAATAACTCAAACATTTATATTTTGCTTATATCTTTTCTATTATTTTTATTATTTGATCCTAACGCCTACGAGGTTATTTAAAAATTTTATAGAGGCTTTTTTTCTATATGAAGAACTCAAAGCTCAGATTTCTTAACTAAAGTAATTCCCTTTAAACTTTAAGTAATATTAGTCATCAATTTAAAGGTCAGTTATATTCAGGGGAGGAGTGAAGGGGAAAGCGACATATCTAGGACTAGAAATGAAGCACTCTTTAGGTATGTGAAAGATGGAGAAACTTCTTCTGCTCTCAGAGTTGACCTAGGAAGACAGAAGAGGTGGTTAATTCTGGGTGAGAACGAATTTGTACCTGGAAAATACTCAAGGTTTGCCCAGACTAGTTAGGGGAAGAGAAGTACTAGCATAAGCAGTGGTATAGGGAAGAGAATGAATGCTTTAGAAAAAAATAGTTGTATGCATATAAACTGAAAAGATTTGTTTTACTAAAGTAGTTTTTAAAATGGAAGTCTAGGGCATTGATGAATGAAATATTAGCATAATGCATTCTTACCCTCCAGATGGAGAAATCACAGACTAGTCAGTGGTACACTAAGTCACCAAAATAGTTTTGTTCTACGAATAGAGCTGTCGAAGCTCTAGATCACCAGCCTTTAGTAATGGCTCATGTCTATGTTCAGATTATCCAGTGATGTGACAAGAACAAAACAAGCAAAACTAGGACACCTGTGTTACAACAGCAATATGTGCTATGTACAGATAATAAAAAATTTCATGTTTAATGAATGACTCTGAAGTCAAATTAATATGTCAAATTATGTCTCAAAAGTACAAGAAAGTTCCCTGACTAGGTAATAAAGTAAAATTTCACCTTTCAGAACAATATATTTTAAAGGGGTAATAAAGCAGACATCAGAGAATAAAATCTTCATTTACCCAGAGTAGACCATAATCTGTGTAGATAAAGATTACACAGATTGATTTGCTGATGCAATCAGAAATTGATAGGCTCATTGATAGCTAAAATCTTGTGATTCTTTACCATGTCACTATGTTTTAATTCTAGCAACAGTTGTACATTCCCATGTGCATGAATTCCAGTTTAATCAATTAAAGTTCTTCAGAGTCATATAAGTAAGTATTCTAATGTCTCTGTTGCTACTATTATTATTCATTCTCTCAAAAGGGTAACATTAATATTAGTTCAACACTTGGGTAAGTCACAAACTGTTTTATTAAAGAAGACAACAATCAGTTTTTCTTCTCATTAATTAAAATATAAAAACTGATTTTCTCTGTGGTAGCATTGTCATTTTTATTGTCAGATTTAATGGATCTCTTAAAATATTTAGTTTTTATTTGCAAAATTTTTTCATATTCTTTCAGCAAAAATATACTGAACAAAATATACATTTGAACATCATGTTAAGCATTACCAACAACACAGAGATAAATGAGGTATCACAATTACTCACAAGAATATTCTAGACTAATGGGATGAGGTAATGCAAATAACTTAATTACAAGGATGAATACAGGTATTATAAGAGAAGAACTTGGAGGAAAATCTCAGGATTTGGAGCCAGACAACTGTGAAATACAAGTTCTACCAATTACTAGCTTTGTGATCATTGAATCACCCAGGGTCCTTGAATTTCAGTTTACTCATTTGTAAAATGAGGTTTTTATATGGAATCAAGAGAATACTTTTTATATAGCCCAACATAAATTGAAAACTACAAAAATTCAAGCCGATAGGGTGTCAAAGGATGGATTAGATAACTCCATTTGTTATGACTAGGAACCTATTCTGTCTTCATAGGTGTGCATCAGTTTACTAAAGAATTGGTGCTGGAGGTTGGATGGATTATACCTAAATGAAAGAGAAAAAAAAAAAAAGAAAGAAAAGAAAAGAAAAGCATTTCCACAGAAAGAAACAGCATGGGAAAAGGCATGGAGATTGTTAAATTCAGGTTGTTTTTGGCAAACATGGAATGATTATATTTGGTTACAGAATGTGGAACACAAATACAGGATTAGTGAGAAATCCAGTGAATAAGACAGGGTAGGTTTTGATGTTAGGAACTTAAAGATGTGGTAATGTGATACAATTTTAAATACAATAGGTAAAGCTCAAATGACTTATGAAGTAGTTACATGATTTATTCTGAATGAAAGGAAAACACATCTGATGACAGTACAAAAGATGGATTAGAATTTAGAGCAAATAGAGGGTGGAAGTGGAGTACAATCATTTGGGTGAGTTTGAAATGCCGAATCATTAGGTAAGTCACCCCTTTCGACCTCTAGACCTCTGTATTTAGCCACTGAATATAAATTTTCAACTAATGATCCTAAAGGCATCTCAAATTCAATAAATTTTTTTATTATCTCATCTAAATTAGCTTTTCTACTTACAACCACTAATAGTGTCATTCTTAAACTTATTCATTATATCATCCCCAAAAATTTTGAGGCTAGAATTTTCAATTTTGACTAAAGACATCTGCAATCTACTCAACATCTTTAGTCAGAAACAATGAAGTCATCCATGATCACTTCCTCTTGTTTACCTCTTATATGCAGTAATTTGCCAAGTCTGATCAATTCCTCCCTGTCTTTGCTATCTGTCCTTCCTATCCTTTTAGGCCACCATCTTAAATTTAGACCTTCATCATCTCTCTCATATATTATACGGTTTACTTGCCATCATTTCTTGAAAAATTCTTTTGTAATGCATTGCCTTTTAAATTTCTATACTTATTTTAGAATCAGCTTGTTAATGTATGCAAAAATATTCTTGTAGGATTTTAATTAAAATTGTATCTATAGGTTAATGTATAAAAGATTGACATCTAGGCAATGTTGAGTTTTCCATTTTTTTTACATGAATTTTCACCATTTTATTTAGGTCTTTTTTTAAAATTCTCTCAATAATATTTTGTAGTTTCTAGTGTAAAGATTTTCACATATTTTGTTAGATATTCCTAAAATAAATTGTTTTGATGCCATTGTGAATTTTATTGTTGATTCATTTTATTTTCTATTTTGTATATTGATATTGAATCTAGCAACTTTGATTAAAGCAATAAAGATGATTATATCTACATATGACTATATAGATGAATCTCACAAATGCATTATCGAATAAAAGAAAGTAGACAAAACAATGAATACAGTATGATTCCATTTATATGAAGTACAAAAACAGGTGAAACAACCTCTGTTCTTTGACATCAGAATACTGATTAGATTTCAGGGATAAATCACTGAAAGAAATACAAAGGGGCATGTAAACAACTGATGACATTCTGTTTCTTCATCTGGATGCCAGTTACATGGATGTGTTCAGTAAGCAAAAAGTCAGAAAGCTGTATATTTATGTACACTATTTTATATACTGATTTTGGTGAAAAGTTATCAAAATTAAAAAAAAGAAACAGATGAGTCTTACTTCTAGGTTATTTTTATCAATTATCATACTTCATACTGTAAGCCTTATATGCTATATAAGAAATAAAAACGAGAAGAATCAATGATGGGAGTACAGAGAGGTACAAACACTGTGGATGGTTTTGCATGATTTGTGTATTATGCGTTCCTCAGAAATTCCAAACCTATGACATCTTTTCATGTTTCATTGCTGGAACAACTTGGCTGTAGTTGATTTCCTTCTAAATTCTAAATATATCTTGACTACTAAGGCTCTAGGTAGAAGCTAGAATGGAGCCTCACTGAAAAGATATTTGCTTCAACAATGACATCACACAAAGCCAGAATAAGAGGTGGGAGACAAGGCACTGCTTGTTGGTGACAACAGCTGCTAACTATAGGTAACATCACAGAAAATCAGGTCAAACTTTATGGGAAGATGTTAGTATATTAAATTTCAGTGTTATTTAGGCACTGAGATTCCTTGAACCCTGAATGTATCGTATTTACTTTCTAGTAATTACCATCAAAAGCATGCTAAATAGCTATGGAATATACATTAGAGAATTTCATGTTTCAGAATTGTACTTTTTCTTACCTAAAAGATGGTACAAGATTATGCAACTGTACTTTGTTCTATATATTTATTTATGGTCTGCTCTTAGTAAAAATACCAATGTATTGCATTTTGACAGCTTATGAGTTTAATAGTAAAAAAGCCTTCCAGCCCTCTATCATAGATTTAAATCTTATTATTATTATAAGAATGCTTTTCACCATCTTTACATTTTACTCATATACATCAAATGAGGCTACAGAATTTATCTAAATAACACCACAGTACATGTCTATACCAATTTTTTAATTCTGTTTTTAATGATTTCCAAGCTTGTAAGAAATCTTAGCAAAATCGAACACAAACAAATAAATACACTTTCTCCAATTATATTTTTAAGAGCTTGTGTTAACTTTAAATAAAAAAATGTAGCAATGTCTAACTTGCACTGTTTCAAATTAAATTCTTAGCAGAAAAAAAACATCCAAAATAACCCAACTCTATCCAACCACTGTGATTAAGAGAGCAATATATATTGTGAAAATGCATATTTTTAGAAATTTAGAGTTGACATTTTTAAATGTCAATTAGCTATAAAGAAACATGCAGCTACATTTGAAAGCTGTCCTTGAGCTCAGCATAATCATTTGATTCCTTAGCTAAGTCATTATGCTTTGTAGGACATGTAGAAATGATGAGGGTATTTAATTTATTTTTCAAAGTTTTTACAATTCTATCAAAAATAAAGTTGATGTGATATGGTTAAAGATTATATAAAATTGTGGTGAGAATTCCAAAATATGACATCTATGTATTTTAAAATAGTATAACTATGTGAAAATAACATGGTAAATCAATATAGACGTTGGTGAGTGTATTCTAGAGAACAAATACAAACATGAATAACAAGTTATGCACCTGGCTTTCCTTTTTTATCTTCTTTGTCTATCGCAAGTAAAATTGTATAATCAATTTGGCAAGCAATGATAACAATAGAGGCTAAGATATCTGCTCAAATAATGAGCAATTTTTTCCAGATTTAGCATTTTCTATAAAGCCATAATATTTTAATAGCTGTGAAATGTCACTATTGAAAAATGATCTGGAATACTTACTCAGCAGATAATTTTTAAAGCAAGTAAAATCAATTAGAAAAGATGAACCAAATTGTTACTGATTTTAGCTTTAAAGAGAAATGAACTATGTATTTTCATTTAATATGACTTGTCTTTAGTTACTCAAGAAATTTAAACTCTCAAAAATTTCTTGTAAGTAGAACTCTGGGTGCAAAGTCAAAAATATAATGTTCTTAAGGAAAGGTTAAGCATTTAACTTTCGTTGGTTCTTACTATGTAGGAATGATTTCACAACGTCTTACCGATCGATCACTCAAAAATGGGAGTTATGTCAGGGTGGAATCCATCTCACATCAAGGAAGCCAATTCACAAAACGTACATGCCAGCTCAGACAAATGCAGAATAAGTACAAAGAACTTTGAGTGGGTTTGAAAGAATTAACTTGTCCTGTCTGGCTGAGTAGTCAATAAGCTTTCATTTGAGAAATCAACTCCCTATTTAATTTAAATAATTTAAGAATATATTTGAAATTTTTATATAATTAATATTTTTGGTAAATTATTTATAGTATTTGAATATTATTAAAGGATGTGGTCTCTAATTTTGAAAAATTAATCAACATTTTAAAAAATTAAACTTGTATTAAAATCAGATGCATTATTTTTTCTTGTAAATATCTACAGATATAAAGTCTATATTTGAAGAATAAAAATTGATCTTTTGTATATTTCTATTTAATTGAGTCTATTGATTATTCAGTGATGATGTCACGAGTTATAAGTTAAAAATTCTAAAAATGTGAGCCTGTACACAATATAACAAATACATTATATTGCCTTAAAGACCTACATTTTTTATTTAATAACATCTATATTCTCCAATTATAAGTTACTCAAGATAGCTAAATAAGTCCTTAATGAAATATCCATTCACTAGTAAACCTCAGCTAAGTTTCAATTAAATATAAGTATACTTTTGAATTAAATTACTATGTGCCCATCTCCAAATCTCTACAAAATCTAATTATACTGATCCTTTTATTCTTCATTGAATCATAATGTATTTATCTGATCCAAGGCCTGGTTTTAGTACTCTTCATATGTTGCATTTAATTGAGCTACATTTTCAGCATAGAGCTCGCTAGAGTGTTATATGGGATGAAAACTACATCTTTATATTTTTATAGATGGCAGTGCAATTTACACATACTTTAGTAATCGTTTGGAATAGAAATAGCAATGTAAGTGAGTATAGAGCATGAAAAAAAGCGAGGAACTGATCTGAGGGCAAACCAATGCCAGGATATCTCTGCAGCACTAACTCTGATAGAACACATTGATTTAGCAAGCTCCTCTGTGTTATCTGGTTGATAGTCATTTCTTATGATTAATGAGTGCCTTTAGAGATTTCCTTCTCTACTTGTTAAGTCTTATTCTGCTTTATTTTACTTCAAATGTTGGAAGGTAAAATAGTCTTTGTTACAAAGGATAATAGTGTAGCAGCAGAGAGGCCACCAATTTCCTGCAGAGGCACCAGAAGCCTTTTGGCTGCTTGTACCGTTACCCCTCCCAAGTTCTCAGAAGTAGAGAGGACTTGGCCTGCCATTAAGATCCTATTTAGCTTCTTGGGTACCAAGGAAACCACCCTTATTCACAAGAGACTTATGTGGACCCTTCCCACGAATACTCATAAACCTATCACAATTTGATTTCACTTCAGAGCTGTGCAACCTGGTGTCTAAACTCCTGATCAGCCCATTAGGACCACCAAAAAGCCAAAGCTTCATTTTTATTCAATCCTGTCAGCTCCAGCCACAGCTTGGTTCTAGAGCAGTAGATGAATTGGAGTTTAGGGGTAGAGGGAGAAGCAGCACATGTCCCAAAAGACATCTTCCCAGAATCCTCCTTTGTTAATTTTAGAAAGTTTTTCTAGCATAATTGATGTATAATAAGTCTATATTCTGTCCATGATACTTACAGACATTACAAACTAATTTCAGGCCACAAATCACAATCTATAAAGAGCTCTTGAAATAGATTTTCTGATTTTTTTAGTTAGATATCAGGCTGTCCAATAGATGAGCTTAAAGCAGCTGTTATAAGCAATTTAAAATTTCTAAGTAAAAAATACTAACTATTGAAGGGAAGCAGATTTTTTTAATACAAAAGAAGGCTTTATTATGAGTTTTCTTTGCAAGTAAAACCATTCCTTAAGGGGTTTGGGGATGAAGAATTAAAACAAAAAAATCATTCTGTTGAACCCCTAAACATGATATTAGCAGATGAAGACAAGCTCAAAGTGCAGAATACCACACCTTGACCTTGAACGACTCTTAGCATGTGTATGCCAACAATAGACCGCAGCACACCCTGAGACCACAGATGCAGCTGAGGCAAAGATTTAATTATAAGGAAAAAGAATCGATCTGTGAAGGCATTTTAGGCGTTAGCAAGCAATGCACTATTTGCTGCTTTTAAATTTGCAAGATAATTGAATTCAGTATCTACTTCAGAGTACTAAGGATTGTCTATATTTAAATTCTGTATAATAAAGAGAAATGATAATTAAGGTACTTTGAAATTTTGGAGGAAAAGAAAGAAATCACAAATAAGACCCTTTGACTGTGGCTGCTACTATTGTAAATTGCTGAACTGCATAAAAAAAACAACAAATGCCATTCTCTGAGAGCTGAACATTCATGTATATATAGATTTTTCCCTAGATACTGTAAATGAATAGTGTTAAGTTTTTCTCAACTTAACCTTGGTTTTCAGTAAATTTTAGACAACTGTCATAAATAACCATGCATCCTGGTGAGACTAAACATGAGACTATATTCTGTATCTGTATTTCTTTATTCAGAGAACATGTAACTCTAACTATAGTCTTTAGTAATTCTTTTGGGAACAGAAAATAATTTTGCTAGGTATAACTGCTATTAAGAGACATATTGGCTTGCTTTCCAAACTTGGCAAGAGTAGGGCCAGTTCTGTGACAATCTTGTATGTCCTATAAAATCTGTAACTTTAAAAATAAGGTCTTTATAACAAGAGGAAATTTATATACAGATGTGTACAGAAGAAAGGCAATGTAAAGACACAAGGAGGAGAAAACCCCCATATCCAAGCCAAGCAGAGAGGCCTAGAATGAATTCTTCCATCATAGCCATCAGAAGGATCCATTTCTACCAACACTTTGATCTCAAACTTCTAGCCTCCAAAATTGAAAAAAATAATTTCTGTTAATTAATACCTTTTCTAAGGCAGACTTAGCAAACTAATACACACCCATTGATCTAGTTTTCTTTTGGTGAAACAAATTTATCAAATACTCTGCACAAAAGTATATTTGGTTTCTTTTGCCTTTCTATCTGATCATTTAGAGGCAGAGATTAGACAATTTTTTCTTCTCTACAGACTTAGTTTCCCACAAATGAGTTGTTTTGTGGCCTCCACTGGAAGATGGAGTACAGAAAGCCAATTTTTTAATGTCCAAATGTATGTGCCCAGCAATATTACTGTCATTTTGTTCTTCCACCTCTTGATTCTTTTGTTATTTTCTCAATTGTTTTAGAAATTAGGTGGGAAGGAGAGGTGCTATTTTTTGGATACAAGAAACAGCAAGCTGATTGTGGATTAGATCAATGGAAAGGGGACTTATATCTGCTTTGATAATAATGAAAATTGATATGATGATCGCAATTTTTTTTTCTTTTTTTTTAAACTGCCAGAACCAATTCTTTCCTTACCTTGCCCACTTCCCTGAGACATTGCCTGTTCTAGTTGAGGAGGCCTTGATAAACATCAGATTTAGGGCTATCACCCTGATTAACCATGCCCTAGAGTTGTTATTGTTTCCAAGACTTTCTTTTGATGTGTATTGTACCAGGAACAGATGAAAAAACCACATTTGGAATTGTTGAACTATTTCTCAAAATATTTCTCAATTTTTTTAAAACCAAAATGCATTCTCATAAACACTTTTCCCATTAAAGCAGTGTGTGTTGTAAGGAAAACTCTTTCCATATGGTTTTGATTCATTTACACTTAAATCATCGAAAAGTTGTTTTGGGGAAAAAAAATACTTGACTGCCCAGTAAATTGTTTTGATCTTTTCATTTTAAAAACAGGATATGTTATTGGAAGTAAACAAATCCAAATTGGACAGTAGATGTCTAAATTCTATTCTGTTGTTCTAAGTGTCAGTGTTCTACACTCAAGCCATTATCATTTCTAGGCCAAATAGTTACGGAAATATTTAGAAATGAGCATTGTTCTCTAGAAAAATGTTAGGATACTGTCCTATATGACTCTGACATAATAACTCATGCTGAAAATGTAGCCCAGTTAAAATGTAGCATTATGAAGATTACTAAAAACCAGGCCATGGATCAGATAAATACACTGCTCAAACATATGTTTCAATAAATATTGGAATGAAAGCATCAGTGCTACTAGATTCTATAGATATTTAGAGGTGAAAACATAATAATTTAGTCAAAAATTGCACTTATTTTGTACTTGAGACTAAGCTCAGGTTTACTGAGTAGAGTATTCTATAAGGACTTTAACTCTCTTTAATAACTCATAACTTAGAAATGTAAATGTTATCGAATCAGAAGTGCACTTTACAAATATTGGAAGATAATCAAAATTGTGATATTGAAGTATATATTCAGAATTAATGATACCTTTAAAACATCTCTGAAGTTTGATGTATTCTAACAAAATAGGCTTCATTTCCACTGTACTACTTTGTGAGTTATCACGAAAAGATGTACCTTGTTATTACTACAA
This sequence comes from Pteropus vampyrus, assembly GCF_000151845.1. Classification (NCBI taxonomy): domain Eukaryota; kingdom Metazoa; phylum Chordata; class Mammalia; order Chiroptera; family Pteropodidae; genus Pteropus; species Pteropus vampyrus. The sequence continues at coordinate 21,921,686 of NW_011888785.1, read as the reverse complement.
CATCTCATGGAAGCCTCAAATTTCAATGAGTTGTTTTAACATACATTTTAATGTTTAATTACACTTAAATAAGCCTACTAATATGTAACTTTAATCTTTTAAATATAAATTGAATCAACTCATATATCAAGAATACATGTTAAATAATTTGTAATATTCAGATGATTACCATGGTATAAGCATATTATTAGTGAACTATTAAGTTTTTTATTCAAGTTATTAAACATTATATTTCTCCAGATTATTTTTATTTATATGGTAAGAACACTCAAAAAATGAAACAGAAGTTAATAAATAAAAATTATTTTTTAATTAACTATGGATCAGTACTTTTCCATAAAACGTCTATAAAATGTTTGCTTCTCAACAGATTAGTACTATAAAATAATTTCAAAATTATTGTTATGATAGCTATAAATTTTTGAATGACTTGATATATATTCTTTTCAATCCTTACAATTATCTTACATTTAAGAAATACTGTTTTCATCTTTTAGATGGGGAAACAGAGAATCAGAGAGGTGGCATAACTTCCAAAGCTAGTAAGAAGCCAGGCTGACATTTAATCTATGCCTGAATTACTCTAATGACTGAGTTCTTTCCACTGTAATATTCTTTCTCTCAATTCTCTTAAGAAGAATCTGTGATAATTTTTCTCTTGCAGGCACTACAGCATATTTTAGGAAATTATTCATGGCTAAAATTTAGTAACACAAAGATATAAATATCAAATCAAACATTAGATTTTTTTCTTCAAAAGCATAATTCCAGATTTTGTTATTAAATATAATAAGAATTGACAAATTATAGCTCATGGGTCAATCTAGTCTTCTGCTTGTTCTTGTATAGGTTGTGAGTAAAACATTGTTTTTGTATTTTAAAATGACAGAAAAAGTAAATAGCAGTTCATGACACATAAAAATTATATAAAATTTAAATTTTAGTGTTCATAAATAATGTTTTGTTGGAATACAGCCACATTTATTTGTTCATTGCCCATCGCTGCTTATGTGCTACAATTACAGTGATTAATTGTATTTCGTAATTACAACAGAGACTGTATGGTCTGCAAAACCTAAGATATTTATTATCTGGCCCTTTACAAGAACATTTGCTGATTCTTAATATATAATAATAGGAAATAATACTTAAGAATCATAGTTTAAATAATATGAATTAACATATTTTCCTATTCTATATGGCAAGAATAAAATTGCAAGAAAATGGTAATTAAGCCAAATTAGAACTATGTAGGTAATTAAGCCAAATTAGAACTATGTAGGTGTCTAAGGCAACATGATATTATATGTTATTTAAATTTGTTATATTGTGTACTGCTTTACATTTTTTATAATTTTTGACTCCCAGTTGTTATTATGTGACATCATTGGTAGAATGGGTAGCTTCACAGAGAAACTACTAATTTGGAGACCCAAAAAGTAGAAATACCTCAGATTTTCTATAAAAAGAATGCCTTTCATCACATAAAAGAATTTAAAAAAAGAAAAAAGTGAAAGTTTTCCTTAATAATATTTTAATTTAAATTTTTGGCATGATTAGGTTTTTCAGATAAAACTATAGGTGGAAAATTAACTGAAAATCAAATATGTGAAATTAATGGGAAAAATATAAAAGAAATACATTAGTTAGCAAATATGCCATTTAGAAAATAAACACTATAGCCTTATGTTGTTCTTTTAATATGTAAAATATGAGTTATGGCCACGGGTCATCTTGCAAAAATGGAAATAATTTATTTTAATAGAAAATATATTTTAGTCAAAACTGCATACATACCAACTTCTATAGCTCCTTTTGATGAAAATGATATACTACCATATAAATAATGGATATCATATAATACTTAGCATGAAACTGTCAATTTCATTCTCTTTTCCTTAAAAACTACAAACATTTAGAGTTAAAATGTATGAACTGATATAAAATTTGCTGTTGTGCTGTTGTGATTTATCCAACAGTCTGGGAAAAGTCAAACAAAACTAATGGTATCAATACAATGAGTTATGTTAATTTTATTTCCTAAGGCTATCTGAGTATCTAACATGGGAATCTACAGAGAGAAGAAATATGTATATACTGTCACCTTCACATTAACCTGATTTTAATGTTTGTCAGAGTCCTCTTTTTCAACAGAAGGCTAATAATTCATTTTCTTATCTTTTATAAAAAGCTAATGAATATTTAGATTAACTGAACTCAGGCAAACAGGACTGGATGCAAAAAAATGTGTTTAAGTGATTACAGCAGCACATTCACGTGATAGAACCATAGAGAGACAAATCTAGAAGTATAACAATAAAATAAATTATAAAATAAAAATAAATTGTTGGCACCAGTGAGTATATTCCATATTCATCACATTTGCCTTCATGTGAAGCATATTTCATGTAAAGCATACTAAAATATAAGTGAACCTTATTTTTAAAAAAATTGGTGTGTGGGAGATTGTTTTATTACACAATTATTAAAAGCAATTTTAAAGTATTTTTTTAAAAATGTGAAACATTATTTTTCTGCATGTTAATACATTATATGCTATACTTCTATATATAACCTCCAGACATGTAATATCTAATGATACTGAACAAAAGTCTAACATCACATACGTAAAAGAGAAATATATTATTACTGAATATAGTGTATAATAAATACAAAAATAAGATATACTGACAACTGAAGTATACTCTTATCTGTAGCATTGTAAAACAATTATTTGTATTACACACAGTAAGTACAGGCAATGAAAAGAAAACCAAATTATAAAGCAAATAAATATTAAAACCAAAGTAGTACAGAAAGAAACAGTAAATATATCAGTAAAAGTGATCAAAAACAACAAAATAAATTAAATTTGAATGGATTTTTTTACAGAACATAAACAACATATGTAGGCAAATATGCCAGTAAAATAAG
>NW_011888785.1:21915450-21918702 GCF_000151845.1 Pteropus vampyrus | reverse complement strand
CATTTAGAAAATAAACACTATAGCCTTATGTTGTTCTTTTAATATGTAAAATATGAGTTATGGCCACGGGTCATCTTGCAAAAATGGAAATAATTTATTTTAATAGAAAATATATTTTAGTCAAAACTGCATACATACCAACTTCTATAGCTCCTTTTGATGAAAATGATATACTACCATATAAATAATGGATATCATATAATACTTAGCATGAAACTGTCAATTTCATTCTCTTTTCCTTAAAAACTACAAACATTTAGAGTTAAAATGTATGAACTGATATAAAATTTGCTGTTGTGCTGTTGTGATTTATCCAACAGTCTGGGAAAAGTCAAACAAAACTAATGGTATCAATACAATGAGTTATGTTAATTTTATTTCCTAAGCCTATCTGAGTATCTAACATGGGAATCTACAGAGAGAAGAAATATGTATATACTGTCACCTTCACATTAACCTGATTTTAATGTTTGTCAGAGTCCTCTTTTTCAACAGAAGGCTAATAATTCATTTTCTTATCTTTTATAAAAAGCTAATGAATATTTAGATTAACTGAACTCAGGCAAACAGGACTGGATGCAAAAAAATGTGTTTAAGTGATTACAGCAGCACATTCACGTGATAGAACCATAGAGAGACAAATCTAGAAGTATAACAATAAAATAAATTATAAAATAAAAATAAATTGTTGGCACCAGTGAGTATATTCCATATTCATCACATTTGCCTTCATGTGAAGCATATTTCATGTAAAGCATACTAAAATATAAGTGAACCTTATTTTTAAAAAAATTGGTGTGTGGGAGATTGTTTTATTACACAATTATTAAAAGCAATTTTAAAGTATTTTTTTAAAAATGTGAAACATTATTTTTCTGCATGTTAATACATTATATGCTATACTTCTATATATAACCTCCAGACATGTAATATCTAATGATACTGAACAAAAGTCTAACATCACATACGTAAAAGAGAAATATATTATTACTGAATATAGTGTATAATAAATACAAAAATAAGATATACTGACAACTGAAGTATACTCTTATCTGTAGCATTGTAAAACAATTATTTGTATTACACACAGTAAGTACAGGCAATGAAAAGAAAACCAAATATAAAGCAAATAAATATTAAAACCAAAGTAGTACAGAAAGAAACAGTAAATATATCAGTAAAAGTGATCAAAAACAACAAAATAAATTAAATTTGAATGGATTTTTTTACAGAACATAAACAACATATGTAGGCAAATATGCCAGTAAAATAAGTACAAACCACATAAAATAATAAATCTGAACACTTTCAAATGACACGGTCATGCATGAAGTAAAAACAAATATTTCATTAAATGTTCAGGGCAAGAAACAAGAAAAAATTTATAATGGAAACTAGTTTAAGCCCACTGTTAGCACAGTGTTGCTATTATTTTGCACAATAGGTTATAGTTTCCATAAATTTAAATCTAAATCAAACAGGTCAGATAATAGCATAGAATTTACCAATCATCAGCTATGTGGCTTTCGGCTTGGTATTTTGTTAAAATAAACACAATTGGGATGCAAAATTAATGTCTCCACTCTGATACATTTATAATCCTTATCTTAAGAAAAAGGACACATGATCACGGTGCTCATGCAGGCCACTCAATTTGTCACTTTTAACACTTGATATTTATTCTTAATACGAGTATACTGGATGTATGATAGTTTATAAAAATATTTTGAGAACAACAGAGGAATATGGAATAAGGAAAATGTGTTTAATGTGGCAATATGTAAAATAATAGACATGACACAGAATTAAGTACTCTATATAAATCATTAACATCACATCTGAATAGTATTTCATTGTGTGAATGTATAACTGTCAGTGCTGAGCTGATCAAGAAAGGAAAGTTTTGGTGGTTAGACACCCAGTTGGAAGAATGTACGAAAGGCCGACATGAGAATGAAACGGAAGGCACCAACTTTATTACGGGAAGCGCGCTTCTGCTTCTGCTTTACGGGACCGCATGGGCACCACATATATCAAATAATGGCATTCTGACACACGTGCATGATACAATAAGTTGAATTATGTTTACATATTTTAGGTGCAGGCTCCGTACTACATTAATGTAACATTCTAAATCCGGGGTCCTATTCCTAGCTGCGAGCCTGGATTTACACACAGCCAGACCTGGGATGAGCCAGGCCTAAGGCCTACGACAACAGCTTTTTATGCATTTACCTACTGAAGGGTGCCTTGCTTACTTCCAGTTTTTGGTGGATATAAATAAAGACGTTATAAAAGTTTGTGTACAGTTTTTTTTGTTGTTGTTGTTGTTGTTGTTTTTTTTCCCTGTGGATGTAAGTTTTTAAGCCATTTGGATAAAAACCAAAGAATGTGATTGCTGGTTTGTTTGATAGAAGTATGGTTAACTTTGTAAAAAATTGCCAAACTGTCTTCCAAAGTGACTGTGTCATTTTGCATTCCCACCAGCAAGGAGAGATCCTACTGCCTGCATGTTCTTCAGCATTCGATACTGTCAGCTTTTTGAGTTTTAGTCATTTGAATAGGTGTTTAGTAGTATGTCATTGTCACTTTAATTTGATAGAAGTCTATTTTGTCTGAAATTAACATAACTAGTCGAGCTAGTGTTATCATGGTATATCTTTCTCCATGCTTTTACTTTTAACTTGGATCTGAGTCTTTAAAGTGGGTTTCTTGTAGAAAATATATAGTTGGTCTTTGTTTTCTTTTAAATTTATTTTGACAAATCTGTCAATTAATTGATATATTAAGATCATTCGCATTTAAAATATTATTGATACAGTTGGATAAATACTTACCATGTGGGGTTCTTTGATTTTAATTGGTCAATTTATGTCATTCTACCTCTTTCCTAAAATAATAATCACATTTCTTTCTTAAATAAAAATTCAGTGGTTTCTCTAGAGAAGACATTAACTATATTTTAACCAAACTAAGTCCCCTTTCAAATAACCCTATACTACATCAAGTGTTGGGCATGTATCTTTTAAGAGTATTCTTAAATCCTTTCTTTCATCTCTTATGACATTGCTATCATTCTCATTCATATTTTATAGTAATCTAATACATACTATATTACTTTAAACTATTATCTTTTATATTAATTAGTAGTAATAAAAATATTTTATTTTACCTTAATTTTTTCCTCTTTGACAGTCTTCCTTTCATTATGCAGATTCCTTTTTTGACCTTCTTCCTTTCTATATATATATC
>NW_011888785.1:21910702-21914156 GCF_000151845.1 Pteropus vampyrus | reverse complement strand
ATTTTATAGTAATCTAATACATACTATATTACTTTAAACTATTATCTTTTATATTAATTAGTAGTAATAAAAATATTTTATTTTACCTTAATTTATTCCTCTTTGACAGTCTTCCTTTCATTATGCAGATTCCTTTTTTGACCTTCTTCCTTTCTATATATATATCAGACCTATAATATTTTCCTTCTTCATGAGGAATTTATTTTCACATTTCCTTCATGGGAAGTCTGCTAGTAATGAATATTCTAGGTTGGTGAGTTTTTTTGTTTCCTTTGTTTTAATAGTAAGTTGGAGAGAGAATATTTCACTTTCCTCTCTTCTTACTTGTCTGGCTCCTGAAGATTTCACTGTAATTCACTATAAGTAAGATGCTTTATTCATCAGTTTTTCCTTTAAAGTTTTCTATTTTTTTTCCTCTTTTTTTTTTTTTTTCAGTTTGAATTTGATATGCCTAGATGTAGACTTTTTTTGGTATTTATCCTGCTTTGCATTGTCTGAGGTTCCAGGATTTAGACTTTAACATCTGTCATTACATTTACAAATTTTCTGCTATTATTTCTTTAAATATTTTTTCTGCTCCTCTCTTCTTCTGATATTTCAATTATCTGTGTTTTATACCTTTTGAAATTGTTTCATAGTTCTTTGATGTTCTGTACTGTTTCTGTTTTTGTTTATTTGTTTGTTTTAAAGTACTAAGGTAAATAGGACATTAATGCAAAGCTTTATGTTAATCTGGCAAAGATTTAGGTTATGTTTAAAGTATGTGATAGCTGTAGGTGACAGAGGCCTCAAATTTTTCTAGTGTCCTTGTTTCTGTCCCCTATTTTGCCCTTGGGATTCCCTAAGAACTCCTTCTTATAGGGCATCTATATCTTGAAGCACTTTTATCTGCAACCCTCTGTTATTTTACTAGAGCACTGTTAGTGTGGTGGTAAGACATGGGAGATATAAGTTTCTCAGTGTCAAACTCATCTGCCCTAAGGTTCCAGGAAATCATCAAAATTAAAATTTAAATGTTCCTACTATTTAGTGACTCCAACAGCCTCAACTCCAAATAAGCAAATCCAGTCTGGCACTCTTAATATTCAATTTTCTCATCAGATTTGTAGTGGCAGTGTGCCCTAAAAACTTAGTTCTCTGATAGGCCTAAAAAAGTCATTGATGTTCAGTTTGTTCAGTTTTCTATTAAAATGGGAGTGACCACTTCTAAGCTTTTCACATTTTGGAGCTGAAACAAGAATTGTTTTATTAATGATAGGTAAATTGATCAACATGTCCATAATTGACCCAATTTACTGAGTCTTCTCAGATTAATGAAATTCTTTTAATTTTTTTAAATCTAAGCATTTTTAAAAGTATGAAAACCAGAGAGAACAAGGATCGTTTCCTAACTGCTTCTAATTCAATTTCAAGAGTTATAAAACAGGAGTGTGCCTTGCCCTTTCAAATACATAAAAATATCTTGATAAACGTTTATGTAACCTGGATAGATTACTGATAGCCTTTTGCAAGTGGAGAGAATTACTAATGTCAACAGATAGATAAAGTACGCCCAAAGTAAAAATGTTTCTACATTTATTTCACTCTAGCAGCCTAGAACAATTTAATAGTATTTTAAATTTCTACCAGTCTCTTGATGAATTTCTACTCTTAATCCTTTTTCTTTGCTTTATGTCTTTTTGACACCTGAGTTAGTACTATTATTTTTCCAGTAAAAAAAATTGTTCTTTCCCATTTCTAGTTCTTTCCATCCTAGGGGTATCAAGGAACAGAAAGGAAAGATTCATACATTATATATTTTTGTTTTGCATTGCATGTTTAGAAAGATTTTTCTCCTTAAAACCATTGCTTTGTTTTTAATTCACTACATTTTTAAGGAAGTCAATTATCTTCCTTAAATAACAAGGACATAATTTTACTGTCATTAGTCAGCAAATAATATTCCAGTGATAATATCAGCAGTTCCATAATTAAAATCACAGTTCAAATTGACAAAACTAATGATACCATACATTAAGTCTATTTACCTAATTATCTAGGGTACATTTCAGGGCCTCAACCTGACAGGCCCATCGAGAAGCCTATAGCTCAACTAAGACAATCCGCAGAAACTATAATATATTGTCTTATGGTCAAACAGGACAACAGGAGAATCTTTCTTACATTTTTCAATATAAAATTAATATGCATTTGTTTTTTGCTTTTTTTTTTGCTGCTTTTGCTCTGGCTTCTTAGACCCATATTCCTTTGTACCTCTAATAAAAACTCAGACCTTTCCAATTCCTGCTGTAGTCTGTGACGGAAACAAATATATGACAATTGCCTCTGACTTGTTGGCATCTACCTGTCTGCCATAGTTTCTGTACTGTCTCCACCCCAATTCTCCTTGGGATTCAGTGAGTCCTAGATGACTACATAGTCCTTAAATAGTCCTTGAATATACTACATTTTTGTCCAATTCCTAGGGTTGAGTTTCTGCTTACATTTTTCCATGGTACCACATTGGTGACCTTTTTCCTGTAGACCTGGAATCCTTCCCTGACATTCCACCAATGTTTGAATTCTTGGTGCCCTGTTTAACTTTGACCAATTCCTTTTTCTGGAAATGGAAATAGCTTCTAGGCAAGTGGCATTCTGCCAGCTTTCTGCATATTTACTTTGATGAACCCCACAATTGATGTTTCCAAATTCCTGAGGCTCCTTTATGCTTTGGGCTATGACAGAAATTACTTCTTACTGCTCATTTTGTTACATGTTGTGGCCTTAGGCAAAATTCTTTCAGTGTTAGAGGTAAATCTGAAGTTCCTTCATAAATACATTTTTCAACTCAAAACCTTTGTAATAATTTTCACTGACGTCTTTACTTTCTTTATAAACACTTATCTTTGTTTTCACCTTCTCATATTCAAAGCATATAGATTATCTACAAGCTAATAGTATGCACTTCATGTTTTCATCACCAAGTTTAACCTTGCATAGTTTGCTGTCAGGACTTTATTAAAGTCCAATTTATGGAATTAATATATAAAAGAATATTCTCTAAGAACATTCTATCGTCTCATTTGTCTATGTATTCTAAATTCTATTTCTCAGGCAGGTTATATGACTATAAACTTATGTACCTGGAAATCATTAACTACCCTTGCAACATAAAACACATTCAACAATCCACATTTTAGTGTTATGTTCTCAGCTTTTGTTGAAAGTCAATATAGAAAATAGTCACAAAAACAATGTGTTGTACCTACTTTGAAAGCATTTCTAAGATTTATTTAAGCTAATTCCTGATTGTCTAGAAAGAACCAGATACTACATAGGCACCAGTGATATGAAATAGATAAAGCTAATTCTTTACCTTCAAGGCATATACACCCAGAGAATTGAGGGAAAGGAGGAGAAAAGATATGTAAACAAATAGGTATGTTATATAATATTCTTTTAATGACTCTTATGT
>NW_011888785.1:21902011-21909332 GCF_000151845.1 Pteropus vampyrus | reverse complement strand
TAGACCCAGAAATGGAATTGCAGGATCGTATAGTAGTTCTGTTTTTAGTTTTTTAAGGAAGTTTCATATTCTATTTCATAGTGCCTGTACTAGTACACATATCTACCAAGAGTATACAGGGTACCCTTTTCTCCACATACTCTGTCAGCATATGCTATCTCTTGTCTTCTTGATAATAGACATCCTAACAGATGTGAAATGATATTTCATTGTGATTTTGATTTGTATGTGCCTGATGATTAGTGATGTTGAACATCTTTTAATTTATCTGTGGACATTTGCACGTTTTCTTTGGATAAAAATGTCTACTAGGGCTCTTTGCCCATTTTAAAATTGAGGTTTTTATTTTTTGTTCTTTTGTTTTCTGTTTTGCTATTGAGTTGTATGAGTTTCTTGCATATTTTAGATATTAACCCTTTATTGAATATGTGGTTTGCAAATAGACTGCCTTTTCACTTTGTTGGTGTGCTTTGCTGTACTAACTAAACACTTGACTTATGAAAATTTTACTTGAGTTCAGTTATCAAATTTCTATGATCTATTCATTCATTTTTTTAAAAGTGGGCATTATGCCGTAATAAAGATAATTTATAAATATAAAGTTATAATAAATGAGGTAGGCATAATATTGGTAGAAAAATGATGAGTAAAAAATTTACTTTTCCTCCTGACCTTCAAACCATTTCACTTTTGCTAATGAAAAATAAAAAAGTTTACCTTCCAGCCCCTCTGAATGGCAAAATAAAGAAGCAAAGAACAATTTATAGCTCCCTTGAAAAGAGTATACTAAAGAACACAGATATATTTAAGATTTGAGATTTAGGTAATAATGCATTACCTTTATATTTTAAGATATTTGAAAACAATGAGAACAATATTTTGTTTATACTGAACAAATTCGAATGTTGTCAAGTACTGCTTAAGACAGAAAATTAAAGATAATTAAGATTTACTATTGCATGTATTCATTTTATTATGAATTATTTATGCATTTGCAATAACTGAGTCTCTAGAAATCCCCTAACTTCAGGAGAGAAAGTATGGTGCTCCTAAGGCCTAGAGGTTAATTTCATTTATCAATAACAAAAGTTGATTAAATAAAGTATTATATGTACACACTGGAAATCTATATAGTCCTTAAGAATTATGTTATATAAGTAAATTAGTTGGCAATATGTTATATAAATATATTAATAGGCACTGAAAGTACTACAATGCATGCTTAAGTAATAAAAGCAGATTATAAAACATGTACACAATATGGGATCTTTATTATTCACACAAAAAAGCATATAGAATAAACCTAGGGTAGTGATGCATTTAGAAAATCATCCATAGAATTGCCTACCATTCTATACTAAAATGTACACCTGAATCCTGACCCACGCTTGCTAAATAATTATCTTAGGTCCAAAGGCCAGCAAATTTCATCTTAATAATTTTTTCTATATTTTATACTTGCTATCATTTGAAAGCCACTAATTTAGAAAATGAAAATCATAGATGTGAAGATCGTACATATTGTTTTTTATTTCTCATTAACTAGATGCGTGATCATAACAATATTTTTAAGCCAGTTTTCAAAGTTTAGGTAAAGTTTTAATTTTTAATTCTATTCTTAAGAAGTCTAGAGATGTACCAATGTATTTTAAAAGTGAAAAGTGACACACACACACACACACACACAAAGGAAAAGTGAGTTTAAAAAAAAAGTGGTAAAATATATACGAGTATATTAATTGGCAAGGGAAGCCAATCTAACAAATTTTTTGTATCAATTCAGTCTTCTTTTTTAATCTTAAAATATTTTTTGTAGAAGCTATAACTCAGCTACTCATCACACACATAAACACACAGAAGTGCGTGCACATGTGTGTGCACACACACAGTTATTTTAGTCTGATGGTTATGTATCATTATATCAATTTTACTTGAAAAGAGACCAATAGCTTTACAATATCTCCCTTGATCATAAAATCAGTCAATTAAGCAAAGAATTTTAACGGTAAAAAAATAATACTGTCTCTTAAATCACAACTTAATAGCCATTTTTCCTGAAAACAAGTATTAATTACCTCCTGCCTAATGAAAATTAATTGCTGTCCTGCCTTGACAATGACATTGTGATTGATCAAGTTTAAAGCACCTGCAAGGGTCATTTGCTTTAATTCTGTTGCAATTCATTAAGCTGCAGCAGATAATAACCTTGAACTTATTCACATTTTAGGTAATTCTAATGGCAGCTCTGGATGTCACTGTTTATACAAAAAGTGATATATCAAATTGTCTCTTTCCTAGGTCAGTTAAAGTAGTTTGTTTTTCCTGAAATGTTTCCAATACTACTACAGTACCTTCATAATGAAGGCATTTAAATTACATTGTGGTTTCATACAACCGACAATGATTAAGGAAAAGTAATGCAAGTGTGCTGTCAAGCTAGTCACAACAACAACAACAAAATGAATAGTTCAATCCAATAAAATTTTAAAATAATAAAAAAAATTATGCATCCTTATAATTTTTACTTCAAACAATAAAGAAATATGAATGTATACCTATTAGAAAGACAAAAATAAAAAAGATAGATACTACAACTGTTAGAAAGAAAGAAACAAGAACTATAGTGCACTATGGGTGGAAGTTTAAATGGTAGAGCCAATCTGTAAAGCACTCTATTTCTAGAAGCTCTGGTTGAAATTAAATATAGGGTTTGACCTATGACCCAGTGATATTGCTCCTGAGCATATATCCCAGAAATTCAAACAAGGTTCATACAGTGAAAGGTACAAAAATGGTTGCTAAGTTAATATCTGTTTCTATAGGAAGTTTGGGGGTTACTGTAGTGTTCTTTACTAGGAGAATGAAAAAAGATTAAAGAGAAAGAATAAAGTATGAGACTTTAGACTATGAGATATAAGAATTTATTTGCAGTACTACATAAAGATAATAGTATCTATAAATTTATTTATTACAAAATATATATGAATTTTGTTTGCCTTTATATTTGGATAAGCTTGAGTTGCACTTGTCAATATTAGACAACTCATTTATGGAATACAATAAAAAGCAAAAACAAAGATAAAAATTATATTGTACAAAGCAGAATTCAGACTCCAAAGGATTAAATGTAGTAATACGAGTTTCAAATACTAAAGGTTAGGATTCACGATTAATATATAAGAGGATCTATTCATCAAATAACACAGTCAACTCTATCATAGAGCAGAAACTATTAAAAAAATGCATGAAGAAATAGAAGCACACTAAAAATAGATATTTAATGCATTATTTTCAGTCCAATTCAGATGAAGTGGGTAACAGTTAAGTATATTGTAGTCCTAAATTACATAATGAATAGAGAAACAAACTTTAACCCTAATAATAAAAGATTGACTTTATTCTCAACTGCACATGAAACATTCACAAAAACTGACCATGTTAGAAAACTGAACACTTTGTGAAGTAAAACTAATAAAAACAAGCTTCTTAGACCACAGTATGGTTAAATATATATATATAAATATCCAAATATAAAAATAAAATAAGCCCTGTTCACCTAGAAACTTTATGAATCTATTTTATACCTTTCGAGTGAAAGAAATATACACAAGAAAATTGCAGAATTTATAAAAAAAAATAAAAAATAAAAAACATTTACATCAAAATTTATGGAATACAAATAAGGCATTGATAAGTATTTAAAACTATGAGTTTTCCTGTGGTATCAATAAAAATGAAAGAATTAAAATAGATGAACTTAGTTCCTTTTTCAAAATATTAGAGAAATAAAGATATGGTTATGACAAGAAAAAAATTCTGAGATGCACTAAATTAAATTTCAGCAGGCTGGAGGGTGCAAGGAAGAGACAAGAGAGGTTAATCAGTTAATAGTTGCAGTGCAAAGCCAACAAAAGACTGCTTACATTCTTGAATGTTCATTGGAACTTTGAATTAACTTCCAGGTAGCTATTTCCACAATTATCTAAAGAGAGCACTCAGGCATCACCAACCACCAGGCACTTCTGCTTCTCGTCTGTGCACTTCCGGACCATTGCCCACAACTAATCCAAAAGATCGAACACTTCTCCCTTATGGACTATGACTCTATTCCAGAACCAGCCTCACTTCACCTTCTCTCACTTCTTTTATTTATAGACAATGTAAATTCTTTCAAAACAACTTATATCTTTCTTCCTCAAACGGTTTCTATAAAAAAACCTGTCAACTCCAGGACTGCAGACGCGTTTGTCTTTCTCCATCTAGCTGCCCAAGTCCTGCTCCTTTCCTGCCTAACATTTAGCTTAATAAACCCCGTTTTTCAGAAAAGTTTTTGTCTGTGAAAGTTTTTAATTTAACAGTCAACAAACAGAAAACTACAAATGATATCCATGATATCAATGCAAAACTCCATAACAAAATATTACCAAATTGAATCCAAAATCTCTACAAAAAGGATAGCGCATCTTGCCAACTGGGTTTACTCCAAAAACACAAGTTGGTTTAATATGTGAAGATCAATCAATAAGATTCTACATATTGATAAAGAAAATAAATGCACAATAAATACATAACCATTTCTATGGATGAAAAAATCATTTGAGAAAATTCAACACTCTTTCGATAAAAATCCTTAGAAAATTAGGACTAGAAGAAGACTTCCTTAACATTTTTATGAAAGATCTACATCTACTATCAGAATTAATGGTTAATAACTGAATGCTTTTTGCTTTTTGCCTGAGATCTGAAACAAAGTAAAGATTTCACTCTCATCACGTATTTTCAGCATTGCCCTGGACTCCTAGCAGGTGCAATAAACATAGCAAATGCAAGGCATGAGAGAAAATACATACGTAAGAGGAGAAATATTGGAAAAATAAATAAAACTCTCTTTTTACAGATGGCATGATTTTTACATAGTACACTCTAAGTGATTCAGAAGAGCTACTAAAGTAAGTAAGTTTAACACATTTGTAGGATACAAGATCAATATGCAACAATAACTTGTATTACTAAATTAGAATTACTAAATGTTGGGATAAACCATTGGAAATAAAATGAAAAACAGCTACAATAGCATTAAAATAATGAAAAACAATAATTAAAAACATTAAACATAAAGATAAATACAATAAAATATGTATAAGATCTATGCTATGAAAACTACAAAACATTTCAGAGAAAATTAAAAGATTGTATAAATAATGAAAGAGAAACAACTATTCATGGACTGAAAGACTAAATACTGTTACAATATTGATGTTCCTCAAACTGATTTATAGATTCTACATGATTCCAAACATAATCTCAGCAGGTGTGTTTATAGATATTGACAAGATAAATCCAAAATTTATATCAAAATATAAAGGACATGGAATTGCAACAACTTTGAAAAAGAATAGTTAAAAGATTAACTCTATTTGATTTTAAGATTTACTCTAAAATTACAGTAATCAATATAGTATGGTATCATCATAAAGGTACACATATGGATAAATGAAATAAAATAGAAAGTTCAGAAATAAGTCTATACATATGTGGCCAGTTTGTTTTTGGCAAAGGTGCCAAGGTAATTCAATTGAATAAACAAGATTTTTTTTCAAAAAATGGTACTAAAACAAACAGATATCTATATGAAAAAATTAACATGTCCCTTTTCTTATGTCACCATAAAAAATTAACTTGAAGTATATTTATACTAAAATATAAGCATATGTGTGTGTACATAATGAAATACATCGAATATGGCAAAAATATTAAAATTGGTGAAAACAGATAAATATATAAAGGGTAGTCATTAGATACTTTTTTCAAATTCTCTGTGGCTTAAAATTTTTTAAATAAAAAATTTGCAAGAAATTTCTAAGGCAAATGTTGATAAATATTAACTTGTGTTCAATCTAGTTGCTTAGGACAAGATAGTCTACTGATTATATATCTGGTATTTATTCTAAAGATTTAGACATTAAAAATAAAGTGATTAATGGAAATATTTAATTTTAATGACAGCTAATTTTATTAATGATAATAGCTAATTGTATTATATTAGTAATATAGCTAACTATTAATATTAATGATGTAGCTAATTTTATTAAATAGCTTTGTTTAATAATTAAATGCTGCATTTATGAATAGACTGATTATTTTATAAGTACTTAGTATCCAAATTGTTACTTAGATTAGTTATCTTTGTACTTTACTATAGGGATATGTAACTTGTTTATATATAACCTCACAAATAGGTCACACGCAAAAAACTTCAAACAGGCCTAAGTGGCTGTATCTTATCATAACCATGAATGTACCAAGAAGAAAATTTCAATAGGTTTGAAATTAAGACAATCCTCGATCCCAATTCAGATTGTGAGATTATTATATCAGACTAAATCTCATGACATTCTAGAAAAACATTCTATTACAGTCTTGCCAGAGATAAAGCCATTCATTACTCAGTAAAAATTTATCCATTTTCATTTTAATCACAAAGCAATACTTTTCTTCTTTACTGTTACTGCCTTTCATCTCAGAAACAAAATTTCTTACAAAAGACACAGTAGTATTAACCATTATAAAGAAAAAAAAAAAGGAGGTGGCAGGGGCTTACTCTGTTTCAAAGTGTCTCCCCAAGGCCTGACCAGAGGCTAAAGAATTTGTGATCTTAACTCTTCAGAAGTGGTGCAAAGTTACATGCCCTCGAATACAATGCCCATTGTGGGTTAGTATTAATGTTTCAGTAAAGTTTCTCTTAAGTTTATTTTTCTATAAAGCAAGATACAAATCAGCCTTTAACAAAGACATTATATTTTTCAAAAGTGGGCTTTTAAACATCGATATGAGAACTGTGATAACGATGTTGAGGTACACATTAAGGAACGAGATGTGTGGGAAAAAATAACTAGGTAACAGGGTGCCCAGTAATCTCCAGATCAAAGTCGCCTACTTAGAAATAACCATTATGTTTCCCAAACTGAGGATGAACAGAAAGCTCCAAAGTGGATATAAATTTTATACTGAGTCATTTGAAACCTTTGAAATATAGGTCATCTACAATTGTAAAGGGATATGTTTCTAAAATCTCTTTGAAAATTGTTTGATTAGAGCTCACAAGGAATTTCCCCACACAAGTTATATTATTCATGATGTCTTGTAGGTTAGGTTTCAGAGCAAGACCACAAAAACCTACTGTGTCCTAAATGGACCTAAAATGTGTTGCAAACTACCTTTCCTTTGCCATAGAGCAAACACAGAGTCCCTCTGAGGTTTCTTATACTGTAATTGCAGAAAAAGTGGAATGACATGCATGAAAAAAGAATTTAAGGCCCTG
>NW_011888785.1:21885745-21901136 GCF_000151845.1 Pteropus vampyrus | reverse complement strand
TTAGAGCTACATAACTATGGTTATAGTTCTAATCTCTATGAACATAAGTTTCTTCCACTGTACTTTGAGGATATTAAATTCTCCTTTTTGAGTTGTTATGAGGATGAGAAGTAAAATGAGTTAAGTACTTGTATGTGTAGGTGTTCAATAAAAGGAAGCTAGTACTGTTATATATACACACACATATATATGATATATATGTATATATATACACACACATATATACACATATATATATAGTTACTTTCATTTTCTGATGATAAATCTCACACTAGATATCACAAAGTTTTACAATTGAGTTTCACTTGCTTTGAATAATAAACTGGCTTCTTGGGTAGGGAATCAACAAGGGTTTGTGTTTACTTTTTTATGTTTTCTGAGGATGTAGAGTAGGCTTTTCTAGTCGTATAAATATGGAGTGCTATAAAAATAACTTTATGTGAGATAAGAAGTTGAACTTCTGATGAAAAATGGAATAGAAAGGAAAATGTTCTAGATTTTTGTTTGATTTTCAGATTTGAATGTGATGATGGTGTACAAATGAGGAGAAAAAATATTTCTGCCAATACTTGAGAATGCTTAGAAAGATGTGTAAATATGGACTGTTTTAGAGAAGACAGAAAAATAGATGACTATTACATGGTATAAAGATACTTGGAAAACAAAACTATAACAGTATCCAAAGAAGTAGGGATAGAAATATTGTCTACCCACTTGTCAGTTATTAAGAAGAATGTGGTGGATATAGTAGTCTCTCTCTATTCACAGATTCACTTTTTATAGTTTCAGTTACCTGCAGTGCACCACAGTCAGAAAATATTAAATTAAAAATTCCAGAAATAAACAATTCATAAGTTTTAAATTGTATGCTGTTCTAAAATCACATGCTGTTCTTAGTAGTGTAACAAAATCTTGTGCCATCCCACTTCCACCCACCTAGGACATGAATTATCTTCGTCCAATGTCCATATACGCATTAGTCACTTAGTAGCAGTCATGGTCAGATTGTGTTCAAGTAACCTTTATTTTACTCAATAATGGTGCCAACGCACAAAAGTAGTGATGCTGGCAATTCATTATACCAAAGAGAAGCTGTTAAGTGCTTACTTTAAGTGAAAATGTGACTACAGTACCATAAGATATTTTGAGAGAGAGAGACCACATTCACAAAACCTTTAGTACAGTATATTGCTATAATTGTTCTATTTTATTATTAGTTATTATTGTCAATCTCTTACTATGCCTAATTTATAAATTAAACTTTATCATAGATATGGATATATAGATAAAAATGTATATATAGGGTTCAGTACTATTGTAGTTTCAGGCATCTACTGGGGGTTAGAATGAATGAATGCCCCTCAGATAAGGGGGCTACTGTACTCATAGAAAAGTAGTGATACTCTGGGATTCTCAGTCACTATGTGAATACCACATCGCTAATATTTGTTAGCACTGTGACAGTTTCACAATGTTTGTTTTAAGAGTTCTCAAGTACAAAACACTTCTCTTTCTAGTAGCATGTATTTTCAGGTATGTTGATATGCGTTTCAGTCAAGTGAATGGTACTTACCTCCATGCCCTCTACCCTATCCCAGCCCTTGTGTCAGTGACATTATCAACATATAAGATATATACATATTAGGCTGTTATGGTTCAAGAGGGTCTATTTGTAACGCCCACTTTTTCCTGAGCTCAGAAACAAGCATTGTAGAGGAAGAAGGGAAATAAAAATACTTGTTTTGTTACTGATGGAGATGGAGCAGAGATAGATTATGATTTATGTGTGCAGCATCCTAACCCTTAGGTTTCTGTCTCCTCATCTGCATCCAAGTGTTAGAGAGACTCATCCACACAGTCACAGTCAGAGCTGCAGAACTGCAGGTCTTTCTCTGCAGGCTTTTACCTCTAAGCTTACCCCATGACCAGAAGCAGACCAGAGTACCTGCTTTACGCCAAAAGGTAGATCCCAAAATGAGGTGAATAAGAAAGGAGCTGGCAAAGTAAGCTCAGTTCCTACTCTCACAGTCATCTGTCAGTTAAGTCACTCTGTGACAGAGACAGGAGTAGAGAAAGGTCAGGAGGGTTATCCTACTAGACATTCCTCTAAACAGAAAAAAAAAATAATAATAACCCATCAGGACTAGGAATTACTATCTCCTCAAACAAAAGCAACGTGAGTAATAGTCAATCCTAGACATAGTGATGAATTATCAATGCATGAAAAATGCTAATCTTCCACTTATTCAGAAGACACATACTGAATATCTGCTTTATAACAAGCACTATGCTAACATCTGAAATACAAAACATATAAAATATGACATTCTATCTCAAATAGTTTATATTCTATAACTATTCAATATATTCAAAAGGTAATTTTAAAAATGATGTGAGGTATTTAACAAAATTAGAAATCTACATTACATTGTTAGACTCTGAATCTTATTTAAATTATGAAATTATTGAGATAGCATCTATATCATTTCATAGACAAAATATAGTCTGGAAAAACAATAAGCTACTTTAAATTCAAACAACCTCAGTAATTCAGTTCTTATCAAATGTCTTACATTCTCAATTCTTTCAAGACCAAAACTTCGAAATTTTTCTCTTTTTAATAATCTGTTTGGTTTTTTTTTGCCTCCCAGACATGAGATGCCTTCCTATCAATGTTTCCACTCCATTTGTTTAACATAAATACTTTAAGAGCTCTGTAAAAAAGTGAAGAAGAACCATACTTTGTTTCATTATTCTCTCAAAGATGGACTTCATTAAAACATGATTCACTGGGCCTTTGCCAAGCAACTGAGATATAGATAAAGTAGTATATAACAAGAACCTTCTGGTTCTTTCAGTAACAAGCACCAATCAATAGGATTATACTAAATTTCATGCTATAGCAGGTCATATTTTATCAAGATTCCACTGCATTTACAATGAACAATAGCCCACTACACAGATCCTTTTATTAACTCTCATAGTAATCCTTTAGATCTGAAAACTTTCCACCACAAAACTTTTAATGTAAATGTTGAAAATATGAATATATTAGAAAAGCAAAATAAGATAATTTTCACATAACTTTTAAAATATGTTGAAAACATTCTTTAAAAGTTTACTGTTGTGTAAATAAATATTTCTACATAATAATAGAAATAGAAATAGATAATATTTGTTTAGTGCTGTCTAGTGGCCTCTGGGTTAAGGCTCTTACACATATTGCCTCATATATTAACTTCATGATAGTCCTATGAAATAGATACTATTATCTCTGTTTCATACATGAAGAAATTGGAGTATAAAGGAAACAAAATTTTGCCAAAACTAAAGTGCTTAAAAAATTGCTTAAAAATCACAGTTAATAAATATACGCAATCCTAGATATAAACTAGTGTCTGGAGGACTTCAGACCCATATTCTTAAAATACCCTTCTTCTAATAATCCAATTGAATGAAAGTGTATACCAATATAAAGTTTCTCACATACTGTTAAATGCCAATAACAATAAAGAAATCAATATAATATGTAACATATTTATATAAGTCCATTAAATTATCTATCCACATATATAAATAGGCATATATAAATTCTAGACACTCTTATTTATAGACATGCTTATAGATATACTTGCAATGATGTATCTATCAATATTTAGATACAGATTATACTAAAGTCCTACTTATTCCATATAAATATAAGCAACCTCATTGCTAAACAATAAAAAACTTATACTTAAAATATTTACACCAACAAACCCAAAACATATTTGAAAAATCAGTATCATAATATGCAGATATACACAGATATTCTATAATAACATGACTGATGAAATAAATAGATACAAACTTACTGTGCAGTTGAGTCTGTAGGAAGTGGCATGTAATGGAAAGATATAAATTATATATTATTTTAAAATATGAATTTTGCAATATAGTTTTTTTTAATTCCCAACTAAAAGTAGGCAAAACTTGTGAATTCCTACTTGTGTTCTTTAGGCTTAAATACCCCTTAAACTTTAGTGTCCATCAGAATCACCTGGAAAGCTTGTTAAATGACAGATTTCAGGACCCCACCCGTGAGTTTCTGATTCAATAGATCCATATTGGGTCTTAGAATTTATGTTACCAACACTTTGACAGAGAATGCCATTAGTGCTGATTCAGGGATCACAATTTGAGAAATACTTTTAAGAACCTCAAATGTTAACCAAACCTTGGCCTCTCTTACTATCATCGTGCAGATCAAGCTTTGTGTATCAGCTGTGTGAGGAATAGAGCAATAGAAGTAGTTGAAGTCATTCCCAAGAATCCCAAATTATTAGAATCACACGAGGACCTTTAAAACTCCTGTTGCTTAATCCCCATCCAATACTAATTAAATCAGAATCTGAGTGTGAAACTCAGGCACTAATAACACTAAAGCACCCCAGGTGATTCCAGTGTTCAGGCAAGCTTATTCTCAAGTTTGACAATAAGCAATAGTGAAAATAATCCAGCAATGCCCACGGCCCAGTTGTGGCAAGCAGCAGTCTGCATACTACAGATCCCAATGATTTGAAGATTGCCAGTCTTAGGTCAGTCACTACATATTGTTTTTCTATCAAATGTATAAAATTTTATAGTTATTTATAACTGTATAATCAATACTGAAATGTTTTAAATTTTATAAATACAAAATATATTTATAACATAATTACGATTTCCCTGTTAACCTTTCTCTCTATCTCTCTCTTTTTCTCTCTCAACTTTTGCATATTTCTTCACTCTTCAAACATAGCCCAGAACTACATATACCAGAATGATACTATGGATAACTTGAAAAGCAGTGTGTAGTTGTTGAATGTACAAAATCTAGTGTCTGGCATTAGGGATTCAAACTTTGGATTCATACTTGTTTACTGTATGACCTTGAGTAAGGTACTCCAATTTTAAATTGTGAAAAGAACCTAATGACAGTACCTTCTTCCCATGACTATGTGTAAAGAAGAGAAATAATATTAGAAGGTAATTAATATATAGGAAGGACTTAAATATAAACTGTTTCATTATATTTCCTCTTTTCAAATTAGTGTGTCATTTACTGCAGCTAAAAAAATTTGACAGTTGTATCTGAAATCTATGACTAGATTATTTCTGATTGTTGCATCTGTGCTGAAATTGTTTATTTTAATAATTAGACAAAAACTCATATTGCTGACTTTAATAGAAATTAAATGACTAATGGCAATGAAAGTAGGAATGATTTTGGTTAAGAGAGATGAGTCATACTATAAAGAAAATTTAGTCATATAAAAATAGAGTGGGAAGTTTTCTGATGAATATATATGAAATTCTATAAAATTAACTTCTTAATCTACCCGAGAATTATTAATAAACATCTTTTAATATATTAATTAGTCCTATCTTATGCTACTATTCTTTGAGCCATAAATCACTATATTTAAAAATGGATCTTTTGATAGATTGTTTACTCGATTTTTTTTCAAATTTATCTTTATTACTTTATTACTTATATTTATAGCTAATTACATGAACATTTCTTACATATCAAAAATAGTATTAATTATGTCACAATAAAACTTTTATAAGGTTAGTCTTACTGAACAACTTTGATATTGAGTAGTTTATTCACATGAGCTTTTTACTATATGTCATATAATTATTCACTGAGTTGAAAATATACTTTAAAATGAGTTCAAGTATCACCTCTTAAAAATTATTTTCCCTATTTAGGACAATATTAATAGTAATATCTTTTAATTTAATCAAATAATTTATACAAATATTAAAGACATTGCTCCAACAATTTTTATTTACTGCCCTTTTATAGTAATGTTATATTTTTGTTAGAATCTTATAAAATGAAAAGAAAATTAACAGAACACTAAAGTAAATAATATGACTACTCAATAAATATTGTTGAATTGCTACTATGAACTTGGTACTGTAAAAGTAGTGAGATAACATAAAAAACAGGTTGGCAAACATTTACTATAAAGGGCAAGATATTAAATATTTTAGACTTCGTAGGCCACTAACCCTCTCACATTGTTATCCTTCTTCAACAACCATTTACAAACAAAAACTTTTCTTGGCCTGGAAGTTATATCAAAATAAGGTACGAGCTAGATTTGGCCCATGGCCTGTATTTGGTTGACCTCTGATCTGAAATGCTTTTAGAGTATATTGCCATTAATACTATTGTGGTTTTTGAACCAAGATTTGAGTAACACCATCTGCAAATTTTCAACTGCATTTAAAGAACGTTCATGAAAGTAATCAAGAATTGAAAATGGTTACAAATCTACATAATTAGTCTAGAATACTAGAAACTCAATGACTCAGTAACACTGAGTTATATAATAATAATACTACTAGAATAAACATAAAGAACATCTAAAATAGAGACAGCTGTGCACGATTTACCTTAGTTGTATCCATAAAATTCAATATCACATGCCAAGAATCTAAATTATGAGGCAAGGAATAAAAAGGCACAGACATTTAGTAATGAAGTGTCACCCACAGAAGAGGAAAATAACTGTAAATATTACATATACTTGAATAAGGACAATATTCAGTAACATAGGATGCAATTATTTGTTCATGAATCCAGATCCAAGAACATAAGCATAGTTTTATTTTTTAAAAGCATACATAATGATTTCTATTTTTATGTTGGAAACATTTCTTATACTCTCAAAATATATGTTTTTAAAATATAAGTTTTCATTATTTGGGGTAGATTAAGTTACACTATATCGATTCAATATAAACATAGTTTTGTAGTTGATAGCATTTCATTAACAACGTTCGGGCTAGGCCAGTTAAAAATTACTTAGCTATCTCTTTTTTATGTTGTTTTTATTATTGTTATCCTTTGAAAAACTTTGAGAAAGCAATTATATGACCTATATATATTAATATATTACATTCATTCATATATTTTAAGAATCACTGGATTTGAAATAGGACGTTTTATCTAAAAGACTGTCTTTACTTTTTCCTGGACACTTTAGTAATCTTTAACAGTCAAAGCCCAGAGAAGAGAAAGAAAAACTATAGTAGAAGAATCATTTCAAGATGAATTGATTTTACTGCCTATATACAGATTCTGCAGAATTGTTTGGGAAATGAAGCAGAAGGGAGCTGCTGAGAAAGCACAGTAGGAATCCATATAGAAAAAAATTAATATGAACTAAATCATATCATCTTGGTTTATTACAGAATATTATAAATAAATATGAAAGAATGCTTATGTCTTAACTAAAAAAAATGTAGGAGGTACACATCTGAAATTTATGAGAGACAATTTACATTATGCATAAATAAATAATATATGATATGTAATGTGTTATATTTATTATAGTAAAACCTATTATTACAAAGTATTTTTTGATATATACATTTATATAAATGTAAGATGTATACTAAAATACCTACATCTATAAAACTTACTATTTCCTAACTTTGAAATATTTTCTAATCACTTGAACTCTGTTTTTCATGTTGTTTAATTGGAGAAATTTATCTTATTGCTGGTTAAACCATGACCAATAACTACAGTGTTTGTAACTCACTAGATTAGTGTTCTACTGAAACTCCATGGAATAGCCATTGTGGATCAGTTACCAAAAGAAGGGAAAAAGTCTGAGAAAGGATTTCTGTGTCCAGAAAATATTCTGTAGTTAGGAGTGGTTCTTTTACAGAAGGATTAACTAGGGCAGTGTTGAAGCACTAGAGGAATACTGGTGATGAAGGGGAAAAAAATGCAATTGTGCATTTAAGCACTAAATATCTATTCCTAACTCCTGCTAAGCAAGATCTGTCAGCTTACACTCCCCCACAGGTTCGCTTACACAAAACATCTACCTAAATAGTAACATACACATATATTAAATTTTAACGTGAATTGCTCTCATATTATTGTCAAATATACATTACTCAATACACTCGTTAAAGAGGTATCGAGTCAAATTTCACCAATATGCACATAGAACTTCAATAATGGCCCCTGTTTGGTGAAGAAGCTACTTTGATTAATCATTTCCATTTATTTGTGCTGTCATTTGTTAATTATTTAAACAAACACAAACTGCTATTTTATTTGCTAGGATCTATGAATAAATATTTATACATTTTCTTACTCTCAAGTTTTGAGAAGAAAGACATATAAAACACAAGAATGAGGGTTACTATACTAGAAATATGAAAGAAAGATATTGAAAGCATAAGGAATGTATTGGTAAATTTTACCCATATAGAGTAGTGCAAACTTCAGAGAGATCGTGCTTCAGAATAATCTTTAAAAATTAGAAGACCTTTCCTGAACATAAAAAAGAGGAATGGAAGACAGACAAAAGTTTAGAAGTAACAGAGGATTAATATAATTGATTAGTAAAAAAACGTTAGATTGTAAGGAGATTTTTTTTTTTAACCTATTCTGGCATTCTGCTTTTCTGGTAATGAAAGGGCAAAAATCTTTTCCGGTAAGTCTAATATTAAAGAAAAAGCATAGACATTTAAATATTAAAATTCTGCCAGTAAAGTTCACTTACCAGAGAACCACAATAAAATCACTGATACACACACACACACACACACACACACATATATATATACACACACACACATATATATACACACACACACATATATATACACATATATATTTCTAATATATATTTCTAATATATATGTATAATAAAAATATTTCTAATATTTCTAATTCCAATCTACTGGAACAAAATTTATTTTGATTTAAGACATTTACATGAAGGTAGTCTAAGAAAATTATTTCACTTAACACTGAAATGTAGCAAAATTCAGAGATTGCTTGCATGTGTTTGCACACTAAAATTTTTATAGTAGGTGACATATAAATTAATTACATAAAAAAAGTTTTCCTAAGCTAAGCAAGGTCGGGCCTGGTTAGTACTTGGATGGGAGACCATCTAGGAAGACCAGGTGCTGTAGGTGTAAAAAATAAGAGATTGTAAACTGACAAGGTTTTTGCAATCTGTGAGGTCAACCAAGGGTTGTCTCGCTTAAAAAAAAAAAAGTTTTTCTTCTTCTAAGGAAAGAACCCTCTTAACCTACAAAAAAGTAACAATATTGGTGACTAATCAGATACCTGATAAAAACTTAACATTTTTTGCAGTAAACTTTCTTTCACTGTTCTTTCTCTATTCAGGAGTGGGTGGTTAAAACCTATTCAGCTGACAATAGGAGGGAAATAATTCTGACATGTTTTATATGTATCTATTATATTGAAAAAGTAAAGAATTTATAATATGAAAATGGACTTGTCTCATATTTTTACTTGCAGAAAAATAATAAGAAAACTCAGCCTTAGTATTTATGTGTTATTCCACATAGAACATACTAGCAATGAAAGAAATGCTATAAGTATAACCTCTCTTGACTGATACTCCTGAATACTAAACTCTTAAATTTTGTTTTCTTTAAAACAGAACAAAATTGTTCCATTGAATATTGACACCTCAGATTTAACTAAAATGGCAGGCTCTCAGAAACATTCTATTGTATTTACTGTAAGTCTGCACAGAGACACAGAGAAAACAGTGATGAATTAGGGTAGCAATTGATAATGAGACATGTTCCAAGAATTGTTAACAGATGCAAAGGTTGATATTGGCATTATGTTTAAATATTCTCTTTTTAATATGCTGAACAGCCAGGTCCTTGTTATATGCGTGTCATCAAAATATGTTTTTCTTCTATCAAAAAGTGTTACCCAGAATCTTTTCAAGAATGCAACAAATCTAATTAGAAACAAATGTTTTTCATCTTCATAGGAGAGAAACACGTTAAAAAAATCACTGTGTATTACATGAAGTATATATAATTCTTCATATACTATGCCAAGGTTTATTTTTCAAATTTAGACATCTTTATTAAAAAGTATGCCTTTAAGTGTACTATTAGAAATACAAACTATGATATGAAGGTACTTCTCTCTTTGTTTTTCAATAGAACCTCTTTTGTTTTTATGAAACTGATAAAAAATAAATAATATATATGTCATGAAATACTATGATTTTACTTCTGAGTCAGTTCCTATCAAAGTGTCTATTTTTCAGACTAAAGAACTGCTATATGAAAATGGAAACAATATGTTTTAAATCAGGTGATTTACTTCATTCTCTTGAAAGCTTCCATGTATTTTTTAGAATGCAGACACTGATGCGATAAACTAGTTTTTATGTTAATTCCCAGAATTCATATCCTCTTATACTTTTCCACTGAAATGTCATTATTTTGTGATTTTGTAAAAAGTATGCAATAACTTTTTCTTCTCAGAGATAAAAAATATTAAGCTAAGTAAAAAAAAAAGGTACATTCTTGATGCATCACAAAGTCAACACCTTATGAAACACATTTGAAATTTGGCTTTCTCTTCCAAATCACAAATAACAAATTCATGGAACTTATTTATAATAGTTATTATAAATATATGCTTTCTCTAAAACCCTCAAACTCAATAATTACTATTTGACCTAAAAAGTGTACGATGAGATAATTTAAATTATTAAGTATCTTTCTGACTTGTAAAAAGTTGTAGTTTTATATTTGGAAAAATCAATTAAGTCAAAAATAAACTGAAAACACCCAGAAGTAGTTGGTAAATAATTATCAGTGGAAAATCCTAGAATGAGTCTTTCAAAATTGACATAAGTACTTTTTTCTGTGTAAAATTATACAATAATCAGGCTTTATTTTTAACCGCTCAGTCCTACCTCTTCTATATCTTTCAATACAGAAACACCAATAGAAGAACACTAATTTCAGTGTCTCTCCAAATAAACTGTATATTTGCTCTAAAGGAATTCTGTAGTGACTAAGCCACTGCTTCCCAAAGTATAGCCATTTTAAGTTTTACCTTAATTGTGTACTCAAAGATTTCCTTTCATTATCAGAACGAAAAATGAATGTGGAAAATTTTCTCTTCAGGCAAAGTTTATATCTATTGTCACAATCATCCTACATAATAAACCACTGCAAAACGCAGAGACTTATTAATCACTTTTTCTCCTAGATATGAAAATCTGTTGGTGGGGGTTTGCCTGATATTCAGCAAAGAATCTTGCTTGAGGCTGCAGTAATGAGGCAGGTTTTCTTCTCACCACATATCTGTTTGTTTTGCAACTCTTGGTTTATCATCCTATTTTCATATCGGCTGGCTAGCCAGGACATATTTTCCTCAAGGTAACAGCAGAAGTAAAAGAGAGAGCATGGCCTCAGTGTACAAGTCCTTTTAAAACCCCTCCTTCTGTCATGACTACTTATATCCTATTGGCTAAAGCAAGACACATGGTTGAGACTCGCGTTAAGGGGCAGAAAAGTACACTCTGCTCTTAGTCAGAGGATTGGGAAGTTAGTTATGTGACAAAAATTAAGGATACACACATGAAGAATTGGGTCAATAATGCAATCTATCAACATGATATCAAAGGACATTGTCTCAAACTGTAAATACAGGTATAGTTTTGACGGCATCTCTTCTTGATCATGAAGACATAGACATTAATATATTTATCAAAACATAGAGACTTTGCATTAAAAATATTCCCTTAAATTTTAAACTAAAGCCATTGTAAGCGATAAAGATTTGAGCATAAGTGGAAAGCAGCTATGCTAAACCCTATATCATCAAACTTGAGTATATTTGATAATATAGATTATTAAAAAATAAAAAAGTAGTATATTTCATTTTAATCATCTTACACATACAGCTTTTCAAGAGTCTATCTTAGAAATATTACCTCAGAAAACACTAAACATTCATTATTTGACTAGGTAAAAGTTCTAATTTATGGTCTTTAACCCATCTTCTATTAAAATAAGTCTAACTCATATTTCTTTTTTCTCTTCTCAGTTTTTAAACATTAATATTTTGTTTCCACTTCTTTTTTTCTGAATTTAGTGACCTGTAATTTACATGTAAATTAGCTTTTCTGAAACCATGTTACATACTAGAATCACCTGAAGAGATTAAAAAAATCACCAATGCTCAGAACACTAGAACACAAACCCCAACAACTCTGGTTTAATTAGGGGATGGGGCTTGGGCATCATTATTCTTTAAAAACCTCCTGGGTGATTTCAATGAATGGCCAGGACTGAGAACCAATTATTTCAACTCAAATCCAGTGTGTATAACTCTGTAAATCATTTGGTTGCAAATATACATCAACAAATGACATCAACAAAGTTGTTAAATTAAAGAAATGGAATATATCTTATGCACCTGAATAGTCTAGGTGTGGCTTTGGGTTTAACTTGACAAAGGGCTTAAATGAGATTCCTAAGTCCCACCTCTCCAATCTTTTTTGCATGTGTGGGTATCATCATCCTTAGTGTAATCTCATGATTACAAAATGACTGCAAGCAACTCCCGTATTGGAGTCACATTCCTCTTTATCCATAGTCAATAAAAAGAGAACATCTTTTTCTCACAGTTATCGAAGAAAGTACTGTGCTTCATTTAAATCATATGTCCTTCCCTAAATCAATCACTGTGGTCGAGAACATAAAATTATGCTGCTTGATTCTGCCCTAAATCCTACATCTTATCCAAGAGTTAGGAGTAAATGTAGCCTCCCCTAAATACAGGTTAAAAAAATGTGGCATTCTGCTTTCATGAAAGTAACCTTAGGATTACTTAAGAATGGAAATCTTTATATTCAAATTTGTAATTAATTGGGGGGGTTATTTATCTTTTATGATAAATAATTTTTATTAGACAGGTACATCATTCTAAATAGGAAAAGAGGATAATATTAGAATATACAACAATTATGAATTGCTGCAATACAAAAATGTTAACACTAAATACTTGATAACATAAAAGAAATTCCAACAAAATTAATTTGCCTCTCTGGCTATCAGTAAAATATATCTACTCAGAAAAGTCATAAAAAGAAAAAAAGCTCTTTGAAACTATTTTCTGATCCTTTCCAAATATCAATTACAGCTGGCACTGTATATGCAGTTTAAAAAACAATCTGAATGACTACTGATTGACTAGTGTAATGAAATTCACAAATTATAAGTAATTGGGAAAATAAAAAACAAGATTTTAGCTTCATGCTATTTAATAATGTGAAAAATTGGCAGCTTTCAAATTGTTTTAGTACATAAATCTAAATAAGAAAATATGGATAATTTTGAGTCTTATAAATTCAACAAACATGATTTAAAAAAATGGAAATGAATAATCAAGATACTAGTGTCTAATAAACTGATAAATTTCACTGTTCTCAGTATAAAAACATCATAAAATTGTTTCAGTGATTTAATTTAGGTTTCATTCACATGGTTCTAGAAAAATTATAGTTATTGTTTTTATGTAAGTTTAACTATAAAATATATAGGCAGATCTTCCTATATAAATAGGCCTAGATATATATTTCCAATAGTTATCTTAAGTTAAAATATTCTTTCTAGTAAGGAAGTGAAAATTACATTTTTTTATTTATAAATATCGTCAAATGATAGGTAGGTGACAGCTTATAAGAATTCGATCGTTATAAATATTTTTAATTTAATCATTTTAAAATTAAAATGATCTAGTCTATAATTTCAAATATATCAGACATAATTAGCTTACTTTGTACTTAATGAGAATGTATATTTATAAATTATGTTTCTGAATATTTAATTAAAATGAATTTCTAGTTTATTTTCCTAATTGAGGGTTTAAAGTTTTAACAAGCGGTAAGATTACTGAACAGGTTATAAGAACTCTAGAAAACAGTACAAAATGTTAATTAAATATAAGAAGAAAAATCAAATATAAGACCAAAATGAGACTTTAAGGTAATAAAGTTGAAAACTAAAAGAAATAAAATACGAGAGGCAGAACTAGTCAAAACAGCAGCATAGAGTATAGTACAACATAGGTTCTTAAACACTTTTAAATTTCATAGGGAGAGATTTCTACTAATTTCAACTACTTTCTACTTTCTGCTAGTCCCACAAATTTTGATAACTAGCCTCATATCTTACCTCCTGGAGCTTATACTATGGTCAAGAAGTGAAACAAAAACAAAAGAAAAATAAGTAAATTCTATAGTATATTAAATGTGATACATGTAAAGAAAAGGTTTAAGTTGGGGAGGGAAATATAATGTAGTGGGGGATGGTCGAGTGTTGAAAGTCATGTGGCAAGGCCTGGAAAGTCCTTACTCAGAAAGTTACATTTAAGTAAAGACTTAAGCAAAAAATGGATTATATGGCTATTGTTATGGACTAAATGTTTGTGTCTCCCCAAATTCATTTGTTGAAGCCCTACCCTTCAATGTGTTGGTATTTAGAGATGGTCCCTTTGAGAGAAAATTAAAGTTATATTAAGTCATGTGAGTTTGTCTCCAGTGTCATTAAATCAGTGCCCTTATAAGAAGAGACACCAGGGAGCTTGCTCACTCACTGCAATGTAAAGGTACAGTGAAAAGGTGATAGCCTGCAAGCCAGGAAGAGATCTCATCAACACCTAAAACTGGCTAGCACCTTGATTTTGATCTTCCTAGCCTCCAAACTGTGAGAAATAAATTATTCTTTTTATTAAAGCCACTCAGTATGTAGTATTTTTTTTTTTTTTATGGTAGATTTAATGCAGATATCAAACAGAGCATTCAGTTGGTGTATCATCCCTGTGGTGAGAGTAGGCCTTGTGTGCTTGTGTTTGTGGAATAAAGAGGCCATTTTGATTATATGTGCAATTAGATGTGAGGACAAAAAGGAGAGTAATGGGAAATGAATTCAGAGAGGTAATTTGGGGCTTGATCAAGCAGGCTCTTGTAGGTCACAGAAAAGACTTGGCTTTCACTATGAGTGAAATGAGACATGGAGGCGGGGTTGGAACAGAGTGGCATTTTCTTTAAATACTTAGGATTCTTTAATGAAACGACATGGGCTTGAAGACTTCTTTCTAGGGTGATTTTTATATATAAATTAAATTTTCTTAATAATTATAGGGCTGTTCAAATTATATATGTCATATTAGATGAGCTGCGGTAGTTTATACTTTTTGAGGAATTGGCTCATTTCATCTAAATTGTCCAATTTATGTGTGTGAAGTTGTTCAAAGTACTCACATATCCTGCTGTGCATAGTGTTTGTAATAATACCTCCTATTTAATTCCCGAGATTAATAATTCTGATTTCTCTCTTTTTCCTGTTTATCTTGGTAGTGTTTTGTCAATTGTAGTAATCTTGTCAATGAAATAGCTTTTTGTTTTATTGATTTTCTGTTTTTTTTTTCTGCTTCAATTTCATTGGTTTCTGTTCTTCATTATTTCCTGCATTCTGCTTGCTTTGAGTTTATTTTGCTCTTCTTTTCTAGTTTTTGAGTTAGGAAGTAAAA
>NW_011888785.1:21880087-21885447 GCF_000151845.1 Pteropus vampyrus | reverse complement strand
TATGTTAAATGTATTTCTAAGTTTCCCTTGAGACTTAGTTTTTGATCCATGGATTAATTAAAAGTTTATTGATTAGTTGCCAAATGTTGGGAAATTTTCCTCATCTTTTCTTCAACTTTTAGATTGATTGCATTGTTGTCAGAGAACATACTTTATATGATTTATTTTCTTTTAAATGTGTTGAAGTTTGTCTTATGGCCCAGGATATGGTATATCTTGATAAATATCCCACAGACATTTAAAAAGAATGTGTATGTTCTGCTGTTCTTGGTCAGAGTGCTCTATAAATATCGATTAGATACTATCACTTAGTGGTGGTGTTCACTTCTACTACATTATTTCAATCTCCTACTATAATAGTGGATTTGTTCATTTGCTTTCAGTTCTATCAGATTGTGCTTCACATTATTTTCTACCTTTGTTGCTTGGTTCAGACATAATTTAGGATTGCTATGCCATTTTGGTTGATTTACTTTTTTATCATTGTGTGATATTTCTTTGCATCTATGGTAATTTTTTTGCTCTAACATTGACTTTATATAATATTTATATAGATATTCTTAGACTATGAATACAAGCATGCCATGGAGATATTGCAGTCTCAGTTGCAGATCAAGACAATAAAACAAATATTACAATAAATCGTGACACTTTTTTTTTGGTCTCCCAGTGTATATAAAAGTTGTGTTTATACTATACTGTAGTTAAACGAGTATATAATAACATTATGTCTAAAAACATGTACATACCTTAATTTAAAAATAATTTATGGCTAATAAATAATAACCATCATCTGAATCTTCAGCGAGTCTTAATTGTTTTGCTAGTGGAATGTCTTGCCTCATTGTTAATGGCCATAGACTGATCAGAGTAGTGGCTGCTAAAGGTTGGAGTGGCTGTGACAACTACTTAAAATTAGACAACACAGGATTGACTCTTCTTTTCACAAATGTTTTATCTGTAGCATGCAATACTATGTAATATCATTTTACCCACAGTAGAACTTCTTTTGAAATTGGAGTTGATCGTCTTAACTCCTGCCTCTGCTTTATCAGGTAAATTGATGTAATATCCTACATTCTTTCTTGTCATTTAAACAATCATTTTCATCAGAATTAGATTTCTTCTCATTAAACCACTTTCTTTGCTCATCCATAGAAGCAACTCCTTATCCATTAAAGTTTTACTATGAGATCACAGCCATTCAGTCACATCTTCAGATTCCATCTCTAATTCTAGTTCTCTTGCTATTTCCAACATATCTGTGGTTACTTCCTCCACAGAAGTCTTGAACTTCTCAACGTCATCCAGAAGTGTTAGAATCAACTTCTTCTAAACTCCTATTAATGTTGACATTTTGACCTCTTCCTATGAATCATGAATATTCTTATTGGCATCTAGAATGGTAAATTCTTTCTAAAGGTTTTTAATTGACTTTGCCCAGATAGAGCAGAAGAATCACTATCTATGGTAGCTATAGCCTTAATTCAGTAGAAAGAAGAAATTACCCCTCGATCCAAGGGCTGCAGAACTGATGTTGTGTCAACAAGCATGATAACAACATTAATATCATTGTCCATCTCTTTCAGAGCTTTGGGTGACCAGGTGTATTGTTGATGAACAGTAATATTTTTTAAAACAAATTTTTTTGAGTAGTAAGTCTCAACAGTGAGCTTAAAATATTCAGCAAACCATGTAGTAAAGATATATGCTATCACCCAGGCTTTGTTGTTCCATTTATAGAGTACAGGCAGAGTAGATTTAGCATAATTCTGAAGGGCCCTGGGATTTTCAGAATGGTAAATGATCTTTGGCTTCAACTTAAAGGCACCAGCTGTACAAGAGAGTCTTTTGAAGCCTTTCTTCTCTCCAGCTATGAAGGCCTAGGTGACATCATCTAAATTGAAAATCTATTGTTTAATATAGACATCTTCATTAATTATTTTAGGTAGATCTTCTGGATAACTTACTGCAGCTTTTATGTCATCACTTGCTGTTTCATTTGTACTTTTGTTTAATAAACTAACCTCTGCTAGATTACAGCTTTTCTTATGCAGCTTGCTCACCTCTCTCAGCCTTCATAGAACTGAAGAGAGTTAGGGCCTTGCTCTGGATTAGGCTTTGGTTTAAGAAAATGTTGTGGCTGGTTGGATCTTCTAAAGAGACTGCTAAAACTTTCTTTACATTGGCAATAAGGTTGTTTCGCTTTCTTATCATTCATGTGTTCACTGATACAGCACTTCTAATTTTCTTCAAGATCTTGTCCTTTGCATTCATAACTTGGCTAACTCATGCAAGAGGCCTAGCTTTTGGACTGTCTCAGCTTTTGACATGCCTTCCTCACTAAGCTTAATCATTTCTAGTTTTTGATTAAAAGTGAGAGACGCATGACTCTTCCTTTCACTTGAACACCTAGAAGCTATAACAGAGTTATTAACTAGACTAATATCAATATTTTTGTCTCAGGAACTGGGGACACCCAAGGAGAGGGAGAGAGATAGGGAATGTATAGCATTAATGAATTAAATTTGCCATCTTATATGGGCGTGGTTCGTGGAGCACCAAAACAATTATAGTAGTAACATCAAAGATGACTAATCACAGATTGTCATAATAAATATAATAGTAATGAAAAAGTTGGAAATACTACAAGAATTACCAAAATGTGATACAGAGACACAAAGTGAGCAAATGTTGCTTAAAAAGTAGCTGCAATAGATTTGCTGGATGCAAAGTTACCAAAAAATCACAACTTATAAAAAAATACAACATCTGTAAAGTGCAGTAAAACAAAGGACAATAAAATGAAGTTTGACTACATAATTCTATTCGAAGTGAATTTATTGTAGATAGCATACAGTTTGATATTATTTTTTTTAATTTAGTCTATAAATCATTTAATCTGCATATTTAGACCATTTAATTTCAAAAGAATATTTCTATGTTTTGGCTTAATTCTGTCTTATTTTTTTTAAAATTTATTTTCTCTGTTTTTCATTTATTAGTTTTGTTTTCCTTCTTTACTGTGGGTTACATGAACACACACATACATATAATGTTGTGAAGTTTATCTCTTCATAGGATTTTTTTAATAGTTGCTCTAGCTATTATATTATAAACACTTAAGAGATTCAGAACAGATATCCCTCTTTGACGTGAAGATTATTTTGAATTGAAGGCAATTGAGACCACGCAAGCACAAAAGAAACTTTTACCTCTCTCTTAAAGAATTTAAATTTAGGTCCTTGCCCATAATAAGAGTTCTTACCAGAGATAGCTTTTTATGACTTATATATAGGGCAGCAAACAACTAATTATTGAACATCTGCTCTTCTTTTCATCCTGTGAATGATCTTCCTCCCCTCTGAAGCCCCTTACCTCATACTTAGCTCAGAAATGTCATATATACCTCATTTTAACTGTCTATCTTTAAACCTGTCATGTATGTGGGTCTCTGACATTCTCTCATGTTTGTGGGGTTCCTATATATATGTATGTAATTAAATTTGGTTATTTTCTCTTGTTAATCTGTCTCATGTCAATTTGACAATTAGACCAGCTGCAAGAACCTAGAAGGCTAGAGGAAAGTTTCTTCCTCTCCCAAAATACATAGATTATCAAAGTCTACCAGTGACTATATTTTACTAGTTCAAGTGAAATGTAGACACATTGCCTCCCTTTAGGTACCTACCTTCTTCTCCTCATTAATAATGTATTTGTCATATTTTTCTTTACACACTGAGAACCACAGTAGATGGTTATTATTACTTCAATCATCAAACATAATTTGGAACGCTCAAAAGGAGATGAGCTTTAATTTATTTATTATATTTAGCCATATTTTTACTCTTTATGTATTTTCTTCTTTTCTGATCTTCCCAGATTTCTTCTTTTATCATAAAATAACTCCCTTTAGTTACTCTTTTAGAGTAGCCCTTGAAATATTTTTTTTGTTTTCCTTTATATGATAATATCTTGACTTCCTGCTCGTTCCTCAGGAATATTGTCATTGGATATAGAATTTTTGGTTGATAATAATTTTCATTTGGCACTTAAAATATATAGTGCCACTATCTTTTGTCCTTATGATTTCTAATGAGATATCTTCTTTTATTCAAATCGCTTTTCCACCTTAGATGAGGTTTCTTTTTCTATGGCCATTCAAGATTTTTATTTTATTTTATTTTTTTATAGTCTTCAGAGGTTTACTATGATATTTATTGACATGGATTTTATTGGTCTTACCCTGTATGGGGTTTGCTAAGCTTCTTAAACCTGTAGTTTTATTATTTTTGCAAAATTTTAGAAAATTTCAGTTGTTATTTCTTTAAATAGTTTATCATTCTGTCATAATTTACCCTTTGTTTCTGTCATAATAGACAAAAATATTAGATCTTTGGTCAAAATTTCACATGTCCTGAAGGCTCTGATCATTTTTTTTTGAGTGTATTTTTTTCTCTGTTGTTTAGATTGAGGTATTTTTGTTATTTTATTTTCAAGTTCACACATTCTTTTCTCTTCCTTGTCCATTATGCTCTCGAGCCCATCCATTGAGTTTTTATATTGGCTATTGTATTTCTTCAGTTCTAAAAATTACATTTGGCTCCTCTTTATAGCTTCTGGTTTTTTGCTGGAACTAATTTTATTTTTATTTGCTTCAAGCATGTTAGCAATTGCTCATTTAAGCATTTCTACGGTGCATGCTTTAAAATCTTCATCAGATAATTTTAATACCTATTCCATTTTAATTGTGTCTGCTAGTTGTCTTTTCTCATTTCTTTGAGATCTTCCTGGTTCTAAGTATAATGAGCAGTTTTCTATCAAAGTCCACAGATTTTAGGTATTATATTTTAAAACTCTGAATATTCACTATGGAAAACTGTATGGAGGTTCCTCAAAAAACTGATTGATCTACTATATGATCCAGCAATCTCTCTACTGAATATTTACCCCAAAGACTTGAAAACTCATATCTGAAAAGATATTTTCACACCAATGTTCATAGCAGTATTATTCACAGTAGCCAGGACATGGAAGCAACCAAAGTATCTTATGATAGATGATTGGCTAAAGAAGCTTTGGTACATATACACAATGAAATATTACTCATCCATAAAAATAAATGAAATATTGCCACTTGCAATAACATGAATGGACCTTGAAATAATCATACTAAGTAAAATAAGCCAGACAGAAAAGTTTGAAAATCACATGATACCACTTATATGTGGGATATAAACTTAAAAGCAACAAAGGAACAGGACAAACAAACAGAGACTCATGGACATGGACAACAGACTAGTGGTTACCAGAGGTGAGGGAAGAAATGGGAGGGGAAAAAATAAAATATTAAAAAAAAA
>NW_011888785.1:21876917-21880037 GCF_000151845.1 Pteropus vampyrus | reverse complement strand
ATATATAGTTAAAATAAAGGAACTAACATTTACTGATTATTTAGATATTAAGGGAGGGAAAAAGAGAGCAATGAAGTACGATTCTAAAATCTTTGATCTAAGCGGTAGAGTTACCTTCATCTGAACTAAGACTGTGAATTGGCCCTATGTGAAGGGAATGGAACATCAAAAGTATGGCTTTCATGTGCAAAGTAGTGGTGTCTACTAAACATCCACATAGGAGTATTATATAACTATTTGGAAATGTTATTCAGAGTTCAATAGAGAGACCTGAGCTAGATACGTAAATGTGGGAATCACCATGGAACTGAAAACCATGAGAATAAAGATTATTAAGAGAAGGGCAGAGCCAGAGACAAGAACAAATGACAGCTGCAGGGCCCTCACATGTTAAAAGGTCTGAGAGAATGCAAAGAGGAATGAAAGCAATTGGCCAAAAATGTACAAGAAATAAGAATGTGGCATTTTGAAACCCAGTGAAGAAAGTTACACCAAGAAGAAGAGTGAGGTCATTGATATTAAATGTTTCTGATAAGTCAAGTGATATGAGATCTGAGATTTATAATTGGATTTATAATATATAATAATAGGTATATTAGTTTTCTATAGCATCCATATAAAATGACCAACAACTGGGTTGCTTAAACATCACAAATTCGTTCTCATGTGGTTTTGGAAGCCAGAAGTCTGAAAGCAAGGTGTCAGCAGGTCTGCGTTCCCTCAGGGGGCTCTTGGGGAGAGCTCATTCCTCATCTCTTTTAGTGAGGAGTTGGAAGAGGTATATGCTAGCCATCTTTGGCTTGTGGCCTTAAAACTCCAATATCTGACCCATTTTAACATAGCTTTCTCCTTAATGTGTAGTCTAATCTGCTCCTTCCTCTCTCACAAAGAGATTTGGGATGGCATTTATGACCCAACCAGATAATTCAAAATATTGTCTTCATCTCCATATCCTTAAATTGGTCATATCTGCATAAACTTTACCATATAAGATAATATTCACAGGTTACAGAGATTAAGACATTGGACATATCTTTGAGAGCTATTATCAGCTTTATACAATAGATAAAACACGTAGACAAAAATGTGAAATTTTTATTAATTTATCAGGATTTTAAATGAGGCAATGTTTGTGCACTGGGAATTCTGGCTAAAAGGCAATGTTAAGAAAAAATTGTGACAAGTACCCATGGCCAGGCTTAAAACAAGAAAACAAAACTATCCTTTTAATGCTTGTAGCGTATCTTACTGCTCTATCTCTCACTATAAGAGAGCTGCTTAGAGGCATTATAGAGATTTTTTAGAGATTATATAGAAAATAATCTCTTTGCAGTATTTCCCTTTCTGTGGCCAAATGCAGGAAGTGAAAGTCAAAGAAGTTGGAGAGGCAGCTGCCAGAAAAGAAAACTCATCTCAGCTAAATGTTTGCAGAACTGCAGAAGGAAAAGGCCTGGAGCTGCCGAGAGGCTGTAGCAGAGTGGCAAAGAATGTCATGTGTCCCCTTCAGTTTAGGTATCCTTTACTAGAGAAGTGTGTCAGTCTGACAAGGTTAGGAGAAAGAGGATAAGCAAAAATGTATACTATTTCTTGTGGTCCAAATGGGCAGGACAGATCATATCTGGTAGAAACCATCTTGAATGAACACAGTCTGAAAGGAATGGCTGCCTCTTGGATTATGTGGACCTTAACAGAATGTGCTCAGACACCAGGGTGAGAGAAGTGGGGAAGCTTTAAGGGGTCATACAGGGCATGTAACACCTGCACCAGGGAGAAGACACCAACAGTCAGAAACTGAGAATACAAGAAGGTCAAGCTGATATGTCTCTTCCTCTGATCCTTCTCTTCCTACCCATCACATCATCCTCTAGAAACCAAAAACAACAGAATGAGTTGTGGGAAATATGGAGGTAGAAAAAGAAGAGCAAAGTAGCATTCAAGGTGTTCATTTCCCATAGCTGAAATGCAAAGGAGTAATGGGCCTGAGATGCTCTACATTTTACATAAGGTGGAAGCTTTCATTAGATGACACCGGAATTTTTAGTAAATAAAAATCGACTGTTAATACATGAAAGTATCTGAAAATCTATGAGATTTAATAGATGAAAAGAGACTCCAGAGCTTTTTCTATGGGGAAACACTGAAAGAAAAAGAAAAAAAAAAAAGAGTTTTCTAATTTTGCTCTCTCAAACTCAAACTTTTTTTTAATGGATACACAAGTAACATATGAGTTTTTTAATATCTGAATAAATGTGCTCCATTAAATCAATTAGTGCATTGATTTAGAGCTTCATGCTGTGTATATAAACTGCCTTAGCAATTTTAAATCACTTCCTGTCATGACCATGTTTTTTTTCCATCCCCTCCTGCCTCGTGCTAATACCAAAAAGGAAATTCTCTCATTTCAGAGAAGAGAGTTCATCAGTGGAGGATTTTCCTCTGTAACAAGGAAATACACATTTCCCTATGATGCAAACTGCCCCAAATATGCACTACATACTTTTCATGTATATTAAAATATATGTTGAAAATGTAAAAATAACTTAGAGGAAATTATGAATACAATTTAAAAAGGAGAAAATAAAGGACTTTTTCTCATTCCAATCTGTAGCAATGAATCTGAGAGAGTAACTTTTTCCAGAGCTGAGAAATCCTTGAATCTTTACAGTGGAAAGAGAAGATCTGAAGTCCAAACGTTTTGTGAGGTGAAACAGTACGAGGGAAGAACCTACTGCAATATACAGAAAAACAGTACAGAAAGTAACTTGATGTAGCAGAAGTTAGCAATCAAAATAAGCTTCACTGGTGATTTGTGTGATGTGGGGACTGCAGCTGCCCATCCTGCCAAATAGCCCAGGAAAGGTAGGCCAGCTGTTTCCAGGGAAGAACCACAACAATGAGAATTCTGTTCTCCGGGAGACACAAGGATTAGCTGCCAATGATCCTGGTTGTGTGTAAGACCACACACAACTCAATTCAAATAGAAACTCAAAGTACAGCATTTGTGTGCCATGATATTTGTAGAAATCTGAGCTAATTCCCTAAAGTAATGCACCGTTCATGAAATATAAATAGTACCACTACATAGTCTTTTTAGAAAAATGACTTCAAAAATGTTGGCAC
>NW_011888785.1:21873873-21876867 GCF_000151845.1 Pteropus vampyrus | reverse complement strand
CTGCTTCATTATTGCCAGATAGAGTGGAAGTTCAGGTTCCAAATTCAGCCTACGATGATATATGAGGTAAGGGAGTGGGTCTTCATTACTGCAGGGTGGGGGTTGGAGCTCTGGCTCTCCAAATGTTT
This sequence comes from Pteropus vampyrus, assembly GCF_000151845.1. Taxonomy (NCBI): domain Eukaryota; kingdom Metazoa; phylum Chordata; class Mammalia; order Chiroptera; family Pteropodidae; genus Pteropus; species Pteropus vampyrus. The sequence goes on along the minus strand of NW_011888785.1, from coordinate 21,876,739 downwards.
TTCATTGACACTATGTTTTTGTGTATGCTAGGATGGGGAAAGATAATCTTGTTACTGCTAAACAGCGGTGACTGTCCTGATTTTTCATTAAGCCTCTCCTTACAGAATTCCATTGTGGAGGGAGGAGGATACTTTGTTACCACTGGGTCGTGGTGAAAGTTTATGCTCTCACACGGTCTCTACTGATAACATGGAGTTGAGGATGAGAGCCAGGGGGGAACTAATTACTTCATGGCAGGAATAAAAGTCTTGGCTTGCCACTTAGCTTTCTCTCATACCACCTTGGTATCTCCACTTGGCTTTTGCTGTCATGGGAGTGGGTGGGGCAACAGATTTTTTGTGATGTTGGCTGGAATAGATTCAATGTTGTCTGGCTTTTTTCTGGTCTGTTGACTAGAAAAAGCAAGTTTTGCTTGGGCTATTTGTTTTGATGTGTCTGATGATGTTTCTGAGTAGCATACTTCTTGGGTATCCAGTCTGGGATATATGAAGCAAAAAGAAAACTAAGAAACTTACTGCTATATTATTTCCTGGGTCCTGAGATACCTAACTGGTTTGCTTTATTCTTTCTACCTTTAAGAGTCTTCTTAAGTTTATTTTATGTATAATACCCAGGAATTTTAGTTGTATTTAGTTGGAGTATGATAAAGTAGACCTACTCTATCTTCCCAGAAGAAGAGATCCTAACTTAGGTTAACCATTACTCCAACAGTTGTGTTGCAAATAGAAGGCAAGAATAGAATCAGGGAGAGTAGTTAGGAGGCCATTGCCATAATCTAGGGGGCTTAAATCAGCATAATAACTTTGAAGAAGATGAGACATGGTTGGATTCTAGATATATATAGTTAAAATAAAGGAACTAACATTTACTGATTATTTAGATATTAAGGGAGGGAAAAAGAGAGCAATGAAGTACGATTCTAAAATCTTTGATCTAAGCGGTAGAGTTACCTTCATCTGAACTAAGACTGTGAATTGGCCCTATGTGAAGGGAATGGAACATCAAAAGTATGGCTTTCATGTGCAAAGTAGTGGTGTCTACTAAACATCCACATAGGAGTATTATATAACTATTTGGAAATGTTATTCAGAGTTCAATAGAGAGACCTGAGCTAGATACGTAAATGTGGGAATCACCATGGAACTGAAAACCATGAGAATAAAGATTATTAAGAGAAGGGCAGAGCCAGAGACAAGAACAAATGACAGCTGCAGGGCCCTCACATGTTAAAAGGTCTGAGAGAATGCAAAGAGGAATGAAAGCAATTGGCCAAAAATGTACAAGAAATAAGAATGTGGCATTTTGAAACCCAGTGAAGAAAGTTACACCAAGAAGAAGAGTGAGGTCATTGATATTAAATGTTTCTGATAAGTCAAGTGATATGAGATCTGAGATTTATAATTGGATTTATAATATATAATAATAGGTATATTAGTTTTCTATAGCATCCATATAAAATGACCAACAACTGGGTTGCTTAAACATCACAAATTCGTTCTCATGTGGTTTTGGAAGCCAGAAGTCTGAAAGCAAGGTGTCAGCAGGTCTGCGTTCCCTCAGGGGGCTCTTGGGGAGAGCTCATTCCTCATCTCTTTTAGTGAGGAGTTGGAAGAGGTATATGCTAGCCATCTTTGGCTTGTGGCCTTAAAACTCCAATATCTGACCCATTTTAACATAGCTTTCTCCTTAATGTGTAGTCTAATCTGCTCCTTCCTCTCTCACAAAGAGATTTGGGATGGCATTTATGACCCAACCAGATAATTCAAAATATTGTCTTCATCTCCATATCCTTAAATTGGTCATATCTGCATAAACTTTACCATATAAGATAATATTCACAGGTTACAGAGATTAAGACATTGGACATATCTTTGAGAGCTATTATCAGCTTTATACAATAGATAAAACACGTAGACAAAAATGTGAAATTTTTATTAATTTATCAGGATTTTAAATGAGGCAATGTTTGTGCACTGGGAATTCTGGCTAAAAGGCAATGTTAAGAAAAAATTGTGACAAGTACCCATGGCCAGGCTTAAAACAAGAAAACAAAACTATCCTTTTAATGCTTGTAGCGTATCTTACTGCTCTATCTCTCACTATAAGAGAGCTGCTTAGAGGCATTATAGAGATTTTTTAGAGATTATATAGAAAATAATCTCTTTGCAGTATTTCCCTTTCTGTGGCCAAATGCAGGAAGTGAAAGTCAAAGAAGTTGGAGAGGCAGCTGCCAGAAAAGAAAACTCATCTCAGCTAAATGTTTGCAGAACTGCAGAAGGAAAAGGCCTGGAGCTGCCGAGAGGCTGTAGCAGAGTGGCAAAGAATGTCATGTGTCCCCTTCAGTTTAGGTATCCTTTACTAGAGAAGTGTGTCAGTCTGACAAGGTTAGGAGAAAGAGGATAAGCAAAAATGTATACTATTTCTTGTGGTCCAAATGGGCAGGACAGATCATATCTGGTAGAAACCATCTTGAATGAACACAGTCTGAAAGGAATGGCTGCCTCTTGGATTATGTGGACCTTAACAGAATGTGCTCAGACACCAGGGTGAGAGAAGTGGGGAAGCTTTAAGGGGTCATACAGGGCATGTAACACCTGCACCAGGGAGAAGACACCAACAGTCAGAAACCGAGAATACAAGAAGGTCAAGCTGATATGTCTCTTCCTCTGATCCTTCTCTTCCTACCCATCACATCATCCTCTAGAAACCAAAAACAACAGAATGAGTTGTGGGAAATATGGAGGTAGAAAAAGAAGAGCAAAGTAGCATTCAAGGTGTTCATTTCCCATAGCTGAAATGCAAAGGAGTAATGGGCCTGAGATGCTCTACATTTTACATAAGGTGGAAGCTTTCATTAGATGACAC
>NW_011888785.1:21865095-21873823 GCF_000151845.1 Pteropus vampyrus | reverse complement strand
ATTGGTTAAACAACTATATAGTTCATAAAACGACCCGTCCAATTGCTCCCTCTCTCTCCTGGCACTCCACCTAGCCATCAAACTTTTTTTTTTTTCTTTTTGGAAACAACCAAATGCCTCAATATAAAAACAGAAAATTAACACAGCCAAAACTGGAACAGGGCTGATCTTTGGACTGCTAGGCTTGTGCTTAAATTGTTTCCATGGTTCTCCATGACCCATAGGAGAAAGTTCAAACCTTTTCAGGGAATAAAAGTCTTCATTCCCACATCTCATCTTCAGCCGCATCTCCAGATGCTTCCTGCTTTGCTTCTTATATCTGAAAAGGTAATTTTTCAGGTTACCAAAATTGTCTTTTTTACTCCTTTGTGGCTTGTCAGATACAATGTCATCTGCCAGTAATAAATGCCTTCTGCAAAGTCCAGTCCACCTAGCAAACTTGTTCTCATTTTTTAAAGTTTTTCAATTTTGTTTAAGTAAGCCTCTCTTGAGCAATTTCGTGCAGAGATCCTGCGCTAGCGCTTTTGTGTTTACATACTTTTATAATAGTCTTACACACTGTATTACAACAGATTGTTCATGAGAGTCTCTCTTCAATGAATTGAGTTATTTAAAAACAAGCATTTATCACAATATCTATGTTCCTAGAGCTCTGTATTGATTTCTTGGCATATGGTAGACATTAAGTAAATATTTCTTGTATTTGTGAAAAAAGTAATATGCCAATGAGTTAATTTCTCATGATACCAGCTGAAGGCTGCTGTATCTCAGCCTGCAGCCTCTGCTACCCCTGCCCTCGTGATTAGGATTTGAAACAGAAGATGTTCATGCCTCTTGGTGGACTTAGCCCCTGAACAAAAGTAGAAAGCTAGGTTAAAGTGAACTTCTCCAGAGCATCTTCTTGGTCCACTGTCCACATCTCCTTGTTGGTCTTGTCCAGAAAAAAAAAAGTGGGAGATTGGGTGGGTAGGAGTAAACCATTTCTCAAAACCCCAACCCATGTTGAAAGAGAATGAGGTATTATTATTATTATTATTATTATTTTTTTTTGTAGAGACTATAGTAAGCTGTGGATAAATAATATAAAAGTATGTTATTACTGGCCCTTTTCTTTAGGACTTTATTTCTTACATGCAAATGTTATGTTTTTACTAAGTCAAAATAGTACAGAGACATGTACAGAAAAATGTCTCCTACATAGAATCATATTTCCCATAACATTTAATTCCCCCTTCTAAAGTAACCAAGATTACCTATCTATCTAACTATCTATCTATCTATCATCTAACTATATATATCATCATCTATCTATTAATGTTGATGTGTGTGTGCATGAGTGTGTGTGTGTTTGGGATGTACTATTTATTTTTTAATGATATTGATATCTAACATTATTATGCATACTTCTTTTTTGAATTTCATTTTTCTCTTTCCTTTTCAGTTTTTACCAACATTTGAAACATGTCAGGACTAGAGGGCAGTTATGTCTATTTCTAGAGGGTAGTTAATGTTGAGAACTTCTTCCTTCACTAAACACTGAATGTGACATATTTTACCCCCACTCTGCAGCCCTTCAACTAGGAAATCAAATAGGATTATAAATTCTGCAGTTCAAAAAATGCCATTTTATACAATAACAACTTGCAACACCCAATCAAGTCTAATTAGGTTCCCTCCCCCTCTCTCTTTTCTCATGCATGTGTAAACTCACAGGTGCCTATCTAGAGGATGAAGCAATGCCTCTATTCTGAATTTCATTCTTCATCCATTTTCAATTTTCTTTTTCCAAACGTAGTTCTGTTTGAGGAACTTTTTTACATAGTGAAGCAGAGCTTACTAATTCATTCAGCACAGAAACCATGCTTTAACATGTCACTCCTAAAATATGACACTGTATATTGGAGGTGCCAAATAAACATTTGTTGGGATGAACAAATAAATTTCACATTACATTTATCCTTTCACCTTTCTTTACAGATTATGAAGTCCACAATATTTTCATCTCTATTTTCTTCCTTTAATGATGATCATTGCTTCAAATATTTCTAATGAATGTCATAGTTAATGCCATTTGAAGCCATGCAATTTACAATCAAAAATTAAATTTTACTCTGCTATTTTGTCAGGAAGAACTTTATGAATATTTATATTTGACACAAAGTTAAATATATCAGCTGAGAGTATAAACAGGAAGTGGAAATTTCAGATCAGTGGTGGTAATAAGACAATGAAAGTATTTTTTTACTCAAGCAGAAATATATGGGCTTGAGAGATTTTTATTTTCACTTTTTGCTTAGTCTTCTCATTTTTCCTTATTATTATACTCTCATCTGTGGTTTTCCTTTCTTTACATATATTTTGTCTTTTACCACTATCTATACTATAAAATGCTTCATTCTGCTTTTCCAACCATTCTGCTTTCTACATCATTTACTCCTCTCCAAATGTGTACAATAATAAAAATATAGTAACACAGTCTTATAAAAAATAACTTAAACCGTTACCTAATACCCATGTTTCATAATAATAAGCATATCTATCATTTTCTTTCTTTTTTTATGTGTCATAATCCAACTAAAGGTGGCAGTAGAGAATATAAAGAGATATACTCATTTTCGTAAAATTTCATTTTATAGCTAAGGAAACTGAGACCCCCCAAAGCCAAATATCTTATCGGAATTTATATAGCTAGTTTGAGCAGATCCTGACCTAGAGACACATCTACTGATGTCCAGTCTGTGTTCTTTCCACTACAGTTCATTATCTTTCAAATAAAATTAGTATTTTTTTAGTACTGCTTAATTTGGTGCCATGGCTTAAGATGGTATTAATATTAATGTCTACTATAAAAATAAAATAAATTAACACTATTTTATTAAAAGTGGAATGAAGGATAATGGTTCTGCCCTATGTGTTTCTAATCAGAAAAAAACTATGATATTGATAGATTTATATATTGCAAAATAATAACCCGATATTTAATAACTTCGATTAATATTTTCAACTGCCAGAATAATACTAAATGTTTGTCATAGATTTTCTAAATTATGCCCACAAAATAATAACAGTTTTTGTTAAAAATGAAAAAAAGTAATGAGATACTTTAAACATGTCCTCATAACCTACAATGGAAAGAACCACACACATACACTAACAGTTTTTAATTAATTCTGAGGCATACTAAAAATATTTTTATTATATAAAGCTCCAAACATTGGCACAAAAGAGAAGTCAACTATAAAAATAGATAATGTTTGTTATAGTTACCATTGGCAGTTTTGATATGATCTAAGTAATCTAAATAATCTAAAAGAAGTGATTATCATCTACTGACGAGTATGCTGAAGATTTTATTCTAAATAATTTTTACAATAGTATGACATAATCACCCCCTCTATAAACACACTATTTGCTTTTATGCCCTTTACTGCAAAGCTATTTACATTTACTGGAATACTTAGCAAGGCCTTCGGCTTTTTAGGAATAAGGGAATGTCTTAGCAGAGAATTGTTTAAAACTATAAAAATTTAAAAAATTAGTTGTAAAATTTTCATAAGAACTTGATTTTGGCTTTAAAATATTAAAGTCAGAGTTGCTTCCCTGTCTAAGATTTTAAAGTAGGAATTAAGTTCTTATGGAAATTTTACACGTATGCACACATACACATGTAGATACACACACACATTTACAGATGTGTTTCTATGTGTATATGCACACATGTGTGTGCATATTTATATATATAGCCTTAGCAGAAGCAGCCCAGACAGAAGCTTTACAGCTTAATAAAGTCTTTAACACCAAGCCACATTTCCTTCATCTGTGCTCTTCTGCATTATTTTCTGTGATATCCTCAAAACTTTACACTTTCTCAGCAACTGTTTTGACCTTGCTTTTTATCTTTTAAATCCTAGCATGAACATAAGTACTAATAAGAGCCATTAAATACTAGAATTTGTTCTTTAAAAAATTAAAATCACTTACATTATAAATAAGTATAGGTTTAGTGTATAGATATTTGATATTAATGAGTTTACAGAAAACTGTGATAAAAAATTATTTTCCAGAAAGGAAATATGAAAGGGAATAAATTAAATATATGTTGTAACCTTGTGCAGACACTCAGGTGTCTTATTCTTATTTAATAGTAATAAAATTCTTCCACTAGCCCACAAAATATTTTAATAGTGATTTCTTATAATTTACTAAATTATGTAGTTTTATAATAAATTCAAGAAATTTTCATTGCTGCATACATTTATTTAAGCATTTTACAACATGGATTATAAAATATTTATCATAGATACTCAATGATTCCTTTTGAATTAATAAAAATAGAATAACAATTTCTTTTATGCAGTACCATACAGGACTAATTCTACATGTAAAAAACAAATGTTTCAGAAAACATTTTTTTAAAGAAGAGAGTGGTAGTTCAAAGCAGCTAGGTCTCTTCAAGTTTTTTAATAGAGGTACCTCAATAATCGGACAGACCGAGAAAAGTAGAGTTCAATGCTCTTCAAATTGATGTTTACATTCTTTGAGAATGAAACATGATACTTGTTTGCTGGAAAACAGCTACTTTGGATTTGGGATGAAAGCCGGATAAATGTTTATTTACTTGAATGAAATGCTCATTGTATTCTGAAAACTGACTGCATATGTCACATACAATCTCCAATTCATAATACTACCAGTGATAGCTACCATTTAATTTTTTCCACCTGCTGACCATCATGCTAATTATTCATCTGGAATTATCTTAATTTGCCCAACTCCCAATAAGGAAGTTTTATGTGAAAAAATTCTATTTCACATATGAAAAAACTGATACTCAAGATAGGACACATACATCAAGTTTACATCTTGAGTCACAACAAAGAAATGTCTTATAAACCACCAACAGTAGTGTTTAATAGGGGAAAAATATGGAGGGAAGCATTAAAGCCACTAAATATAAACCGAATGAAAAAATAGGGCTAAAATATGTGATCGTTTTAGAACATGCGAAGAATCAAATCAACTAAATTAATTCAACTAATTAATTACCAATATTAATGAGGGACAATTCCATTAGAAAAGGGATGGTGAAGACCCCTTTCCAAGTGTCCTGTCTAGCTGTCTATTCAGTTCTGCTCTAACGATTCTGGTTCTTCACAATGAGAACTATCTTATCATATTATAGTTTCCACCAATTAATTAGATGACTTAAATATTCAGAGGATAAATCCTTTAGATATAAAGATCTAAAATATTCAATCTATATAAGAGTTTTTTGAGGTTACAGTAATTAAAGCTATTATTGTCCTTTTGCCTAGAAAATCTAAAGAATTTTCAGGCTTATCAAATGCAGAATCATAATCATGAAAATAATCAATCTTAAAGTCCAAAAGTATAATAATCATTTCTTTGTCTAAAAGGAATTATACAATTGTTAAGATATAAACATGCCCTTTATGTTCTACTGTGTAATATATGGATTTCCACATTAGTCTCAAAAGAAAAACTAATATAAATTCTTAATATCTAGGGTCTTATGAGGAGCCAATTATTCTTTTGAGAAGGTAACTTTATATGTAGAACAGCTTATTTTTCACCAATTCTAGATGGCAGTAATCACTAAACCATCATGCAGAAACTATTAGAAATAATATACAATGATCAATGATAAGTACATATATAGTTAAATATACTTATCTATAACCAAATCACATTACTCTCTTATGGATCATTTTCTAAAGTTCCCAGACCATCAAAATAATTTCACATATATTTCAGTCAGTGATGGTTTTTCAACAATGACTAGCTGGTATGTACTGTGCTTGGTTAAGCATTCCCTTCTGTTTCTGTTCTTCATATTTTGGCAACTAAGCTTTACTAGCTGACATATGGAATTTACAATCAAAACTACCTCAAATGAGCTCTTTCAGTGAACGTTAATAAAAAACGATGAAATCTAAGAAGTACAAAAACATCTCAGATTCATTTTTTCTGTTTTATAAAACTATCAAAATACCAGCATTTAATGTGATTATAATTCTTCAACTGCTGTAATTGAAATTAATTTGCAGACAATAACAATTTCCAGACAGAGACATAAAGTCTGAAAAAATTTTAAAATTGATATACAATGGTTTCATACTGTGTGGTAAAGTAGTTAACATCACTGCTACTGTGTTAGTGCTTACATTTATATTTTATGTAATGAGGGATATGTTACTTGTTTTGGATTTTTATGGTGATATAGTCTTTTTTTGCTTTTTTATAAATAATTACAGTAGAAAGGCCAATGAATTGGTTGATTTTTATCAGGCAGCTGACCTCACATCATCTTGGTATATCACAGAGTACTATAAAGAAGTATGAAAGAATGCCTATGTGTTAACTAAAAAAAAGCTAGGAGGTACACATCTGAAATTTATGAGAGATGATTTACATTATACATAAATAAATAATATATGTTATATAATAGGTTATATTTATTACAGTAAACCTATTATTATGAAGTATTTTGATATATAGATTTATATAAATGTAAGATATATACTAAAATATTTACATCTATAAAACACTATTTCCTAACTTTGAAATATTTTCTAATCACTTGAACTCTGTTTTTCAAGTTGTTTAATTGTGAAATTTATGTTATGGCTGGTTAAAATAACCACAGTTTTGTGTTTGGAACTCACTGGATTAGTGTTTTACTGAAACTCCATGGGGTGGTCATTGTGGATCAGTTACCAAAAGAAGGGAAAAAAAAATCTAAGAAAAGATTTCTATGCTCAGAAAATATTCTGCAGTTAAGAACTGTTTTTTTACAGAGGGATTAACTAGAATATGTGTCAAAGCACTAGAGTAATATTGGTGATGAAGGGGAAAAAATGCAATTGTTCATTCATTCATAGTACAGATAAACTCCACACATACACACATTCATTTACACAGATGATTGAAAATTGTTCTATTGAGAGAGAGGTAGAGAGAGAGCGCCAGCCATGCATATAAGTACTTAAATTTTGAAACACTATACATTAGAATAGAATAAGTCTTTAATTCCATGCATTTCAAATGCATTTAACTCATTTAATTTGAGAAAATATGAGCATTGATAGAAAAATTAATTCTTCACATATGAAATCTCCATATATAGAGACAAGTTACATTGAGAGAAAATATTTGGAAAACACATTTCTGATAAAGGACTTGTATCCAAAATGTGAGAAAAAATTTTAAATTTAACAATAAGAAAACAAACAACCTAATTAAAACATGGGCAAAAGACCTGAATACCAATTGTGATATACGGATGGCAAATAAGCATATGAAAAGATTATCAATTTGATTTTTCATTAGGGAACTGCAAATTAAAATGATGAGATACCAGTACACACCAATTAAAATGACTCAAATCCAAAAACCTGACAATTTCAAATGTTGGCAAAGACAGAGAGAAACAGGAACTCTCATTCATTGCTGGTGAGAATAAAAAATAGCATAGTCACTTTAAAAAATAATTTGAAAATATCCTACAAAGCCAAACATTGTCTTACCATGTGATTCAATGTGCTCCTGGATTTTTAACCAATGACTTCAAAATGTATATCCAAACAAAACATGCACATGAATGTTTATAACAGTTTTTTTACAATTTCCCAAAACTAAAACAACCAAGATGTCCTTCAATCGATAAATAAACTGCTACATCTTTATAATGGAATATTATTTAGCAATAAAAATAAATGAGCTACCAAGTAATGAACATATATAGATGAATCTTATATACCTATTTCTAAATCAAAAAAAGCCAAACTAAAAAGACTACATATTCTATGGTTCCAAATACATACATTTCTGAAAGGGGTTGAACTATAGAGACACTAAAAAGACAGTTGGTCCAGGGTTTTTGGAAAATAGGGGAAGCTGACTAGATGAAACAAAAGAGATTGTTTTAGGATGGTGAAAACTATTCTCTGTAATACTGTAATTATGGATACATGACACTATGCATTTGTCAAAATTAATTGAACTTTATAGCACAGAGAGTGAACCTAAATACATGCAAGTAAAAAAATATATATATTTGGAGGCTAGGTATATCTCAGGATGAAATGCAGAGTGTGACAAAACCACCTAACTGTCTTACAAACAACCTCAATGAAGGAATCTGGGAGACAAATGCTGCCTTAAATAACTTTGTAAATAACGTCGTTAAGACTAAAAGAAAAAAAAAAGTCATTGTATTCTAATTGATGATGATGTTTCCCAAAGGGATATGGGTTAGAAAATTTTATATAATATATATGTAAATGTACACACACACACACACACACACACACACACACACACACTGGAATCGAACTATTAAGCAAATTGATAAATGGATGGCATTTGATGGAAGCTAGATTTCTCAATGTTGGAATGGGAAGTTATAAATAAACAAGCAAAAGAGGCTAGAACGAGCCATGTGGTAATTTACTAGATTTGTAAGCATCTGTATGGATTCATGTTTAGCTTAATATGGATACAGATAATTATGTTTAGAAATATTAATAGGTATATTATATACATGGGTTAGTATAGCTATATATTTACTTACTCATCAAAAAAGGCCTAGAAACAATATAATCTCAATAGCAATGAGCACACTTAGCACCCATACCTTGGTTTCTGACGTCATCTCCAATAAAAGAAACAAAGGCTCCTTGGAGAAACAGTTAATTCTAGGAGTAGC
>NW_011888785.1:21854036-21863625 GCF_000151845.1 Pteropus vampyrus | reverse complement strand
GTGATATACGGATGGCAAATAAGCATATGAAAAGATTATCAATTTGATTTTTCATTAGGGAACTGCAAATTAAAATGATGAGATACCAGTACACACCAATTAAAATGACTCAAATCCAAAAACCTGACAATTTCAAATGTTGGCAAAGACAGAGAGAAACAGGAACTCTCATTCATTGCTGGTGAGAATAAAAAATAGCATAGTCACTTTAAAAAATAATTTGAAAATATCCTACAAAGCCAAACATTGTCTTACCATGTGATTCAATGTGCTCCTGGATTTTTAACCAATGACTTCAAAATGTATATCCAAACAAAACATGCACATGAATGTTTATAACAGTTTTTTTACAATTTCCCAAAACTAAAACAACCAAGATGTCCTTCAATCGATAAATAAACTGCTACATCTTTATAATGGAATATTATTTAGCAATAAAAATAAATGAGCTACCAAGTAATGAACATATATAGATGAATCTTATATACCTATTTCTAAATCAAAAAAAGCCAAACTAAAAAGACTACATATTCTATGGTTCCAAATACATACATTTCTGAAAGGGGTTGAACTATAGAGACACTAAAAAGACAGTTGGTCCAGGGTTTTTGGAAAATAGGGGAAGCTGACTAGATGAAACAAAAGAGATTGTTTTAGGATGGTGAAAACTATTCTCTGTAATACTGTAATTATGGATACATGACACTATGCATTTGTCAAAATTAATTGAACTTTATAGCACAGAGAGTGAACCTAAATACATGCAAGTAAAAAAATATATATATTTGGAGGCTAGGTATATCTCAGGATGAAATGCAGAGTGTGACAAAACCACCTAACTGTCTTACAAACAACCTCAATGAAGGAATCTGGGAGACAAATGCTGCCTTAAATAACTTTGTAAATAACGTCGTTAAGACTAAAAGAAAAAAAAAAGTCATTGTATTCTAATTGATGATGATGTTTCCCAAAGGGATATGGGTTAGAAAATTTTATATAATATATATGTAAATGTACACACACACACACACACACACACACACACACACACACTGGAATCGAACTATTAAGCAAATTGATAAATGGATGGCATTTGATGGAAGCTAGATTTCTCAATGTTGGAATGGGAAGTTATAAATAAACAAGCAAAAGAGGCTAGAACGAGCCATGTGGTAATTTACTAGATTTGTAAGCATCTGTATGGATTCATGTTTAGCTTAATATGGATACAGATAATTATGTTTAGAAATATTAATAGGTATATTATATACATGGGTTAGTATAGCTATATATTTACTTACTCATCAAAAAAGGCCTAGAAACAATATAATCTCAATAGCAATGAGCACACTTAGCACCCATACCTTGGTTTCTGACGTCATCTCCAATAAAAGAAACAAAGGCTCCTTGGAGAAACAGTTAATTCTAGGAGTAGCATAGGAAATATACAAGAGGAGCCATATTGTACTTCCAGAAAGTAAGAAAATGCTAAAAACAACAACAACAAAACACACAATGATAAGAGTATGTCAAAGGAATATAGGGGCCATCTGAAAGATTTCTCAGTCACTGAACTTAAAGCAATTTTAGCAAATTAAATAAAGGAGTATTGGATTTTAACCTAAAATATAAAATAAATATTTATGAGTTTATATTGACATAAATGGATGATTAAAAATAAAAACAAAATGAGGGAAAAAGACAAATCTCTCATGCAGAATTCCAGATAATTTGTGGAAATGCTCTTTCCTAAAAGATATGGAACATAACTCCCCACTCCTTAAGTGCGACCTGCACATAGCAACATCCTTCCAAAGAGTGCCATGTGGAAAGGGGGAAAATAAAGAGCAACTTTACAGTGAAGAAACCTGGCAAACACTACTTCAGCTAGACAATCAAGGTCAACATCAATAGTGATAAGTCATGTTGATTGTATGTACCCATGGTATAAGGTAACAAAAAGAGGAACTCTACCTCCTTTATCTTCCTCCCAAAATTTCATAACCCCAGACTAACCATGAGAAAAACATCAGACAAATTTAAATAGAAAGATATTCTATAAAATATTTAACCTGTACTACTTAAAACTATCGAGGTCATTATAAACAAGGAAGTCTTTGGGATTGTCACAGCCAAGAAGAGCCTAAGGAGACAATGAAATGATATGTCATATACTACATAAGATCTGGACCAGAAAAAGGACATTAGGTAAAACCAAAAGAATGAAAAAAAAAAAAAAGTGTGCTTCACTTAATAATAATGTACAAGTGTGGTTCATTAATTATAACAAATACAGCATATTAACATAAAATGTTAGTAATGGAGGGTGAGTGCAGTGTATCTAAAAAACTTTCTGTACAATCTTCTTAATTTTTTTTTGTAAATCTAAAATTGTTCTAAAAAAAATAAAACGTATTTTAAAAAATAGTGACATTTGAGTAATGGCCTGAAGGTGTTCAAGGTTCCAGCCATATCTACATTTGGTGGAAAGAATATTTCAAGAAGGAAAAGCAAATACAAAGTCTTGAGGACAAATAGCTGTAATGTGTTCAGGTATGAGTAATAGAAAAAGAACAGTGCTGCTTGAGTGGTGAATGCCTAGGGGAAAGTAATGTGAGATGCAGTCAGGGAGGTAACTAGAGTGGTTAATGAAGTCATGATGAGGAATTCAGATTTTATTCTAAATGAGTAGGGAAGCAATTGGAGGATTTTGAAAAACAAGTTATATGATTTGATGTAATTTTAATGGGATAACTTTGGATATTATATAAACTAGACATGGGAGTTCCAATTCCACATGGGCTTCTACCCCCACACAGTTAACAACCCTATACTTGGAACAAAGCAGAACAAAGGAAACAAAAAAACTTGAAGACTTTGGATCATAAATAAACACAGGTTGGTTCTGAAGGAGTGTAAAAACCTGGCAGATGGCAATGGAAAAGGGTGAGTTACTTCTTTTGTACATTAGGCTAAAAACACAAGAAAAAAAATTATGCATATTCTCTCTAGACAGAATAATCTCAGGAAAGGAAGAAATCATCCTGAAAAGTTAGATCTAGCAATAAGCAACCCTAAATTCTGTATATAAAATATGCCCAAGTCTATACCTGCCTCAAGAATCATGTATGTGTCAGGCAGAATACAAAGAGTCCACTTAAATTGACAATGTTTGAAGTCTGAGTCCACTAAAATTAATTTCTTGCTAAAATAAAAAAGTCAATTCCATTTGAAAAAATGTAGTAGAATCCAGGGTCTCCATGATAAAATAATTACAATGCCTCACATATAATCCAAAATTACTCAACATATAAAGAAATAAGAAGGTGTGTCCCAGTATCAAGAGAAAAGACTAGAAGATAGAATTAGTAAACATTGGTTTACTTTATAAGAATTATTTTACTTATGCTCAATGAAGTAAAGAAAATCATGCTTCTATGAATAAAAAAGATATGAAATCTCAGCAGAGAAATGCAAACTGCGAAAATAAACATGGAAATTCTGGCACTAAGGAGCGAAATATATAAAATTAGTGAAGACATAGATCATCTGAAAACTCTATCAACCAGCATCATCTGTTATTTATAGAAAAATAAGCACGACTGCTGAATATACAATATTTTCAAGTAAACATGATTTATTTACAAAGATAAATCATATCTTGGTCCATAGAACTTTTCAATAAATTTAAGAAAATTGCAGTCAAAAAGTTTATATTATCTACTCACAAACTGAGTTAAAAATCAGTCACACTAAGATATCTAGAACATACAAAATTTATGAAATTAAATAATATGCTTCTAATTAATTTATGTGTCAAAAACACTAAAACGATTAGAAAATACTTTAAGCTAAGTTATAATAGAAGTTGATATATCAAAATTTGTTTTCAAGGAATATGTATTACTTTAAATTTTATATTAAAAAAAATAATAATCTGAAAGGAGCAGATCAGAAATAAGGAGACCAGTTAGAAGGCTTTGCAAAATTCTAGGTTAGATGTTGGTGGTATGGAAAAGGAATATTATAGTAAAGGTAGTAAAATAGTTGGATCAGAACTGGAAATACATGTTGAAGGTACACCTGACAGGATTGGTTGAGATAATGTGATGAGCATGGATGACTCCAAGTATTTTGTTCTCACATATAAATGTGATATATTAAGTGCATCAATTGAATGTAAAGAAAGAGATATGTCTTGAAAATAATTATGTATGTGGCTAATGACACAATGAACTAATTAGACACAAAACCTATAAAAAGTTTGGGGTTGTAATTAGCCAAGATAGAGAGGATTGTCGCAGAAGAAGGCTTGGGGGAAATCAGTGGTTCACTTCCAAACAGGTCAGGTTGGCGATGCCGGTTTGAGGTCTAAGTGGAGATATCAAGTGGTCAGCTGGATATATGAATCTGAAAATAATGGAAATTCGTGACAGGGATGTCCATTTGGGAATTTTCAGCACACACATTGTAGTTTAAAAAAAGAGACTATATATACTCACCCAGCTAGGGAATGAAAATGGAGGTAAGGGGCAAGACCACAGACTGGGCCCTCCAAAGTTTAGAGCATTAGGCAGAGAAGGAAGAATCAAGGAAGGAGGCTAAGAAAGAGCAACTAGAGATAGGAGAGAAAAACCACAATATGGTGTCTTGAAACCTGAATGAACAAATTGTTTGAAGGAAGAGAGTCTGATCAATGTTCTCAAATGTATTTATTTTAAGTTATAGTTTTAGATATAAATAAATGTAGCTAAATAGGAATAAATGCAAGTAAAAGTGCACAATAAATGTATGTAAATTTAATAGTATACAGCTCCAAAGTTAACCAATTTCAATAAAAAATTTAATTGAGCTAGAAATTAATGGAAACACATTTAAATATTTTGAATTTAACTTTTTATTTAAAAATAATTTTAAACTTATAAGAGGTTGCAAAAATCATGTTACAAGAAACATCACATACCCTTCATTTAGATGTGCTATTATTAATATTACGCTGCATTTTATGCTTTACTGTGTATGCATGCACATAAATAAATTTAGAGAATGTGTCTAAAATATCTATTTGTTATTTGATTAAATTAACTATAAATAAGCATCTCGATAATTAAATTACAAAGATTTTTAAACTCTGAACTCACCTTTTTAGCATACTTTTTAGTTGACATGTTCTAAGAATTGGTGTTCATGAGCATTAAAAGAAAATTGTATTTTAAATTTTTTAAAAAACATTTTTAAAAAAACCACAAATGCTATCTTGCACCATGACAAGAAATATAAAAAGTTGGCTGGCCTGATTTTCCTGTGACAAAAAAAAAAAAAAAAAAAAACCCTTTTCTACTGCAGCATTTGTTTTCCATACATGTCCTTTTTAGAAATGTGTGGGGCAAAAAGGGCAGTTACGTGTTATATGGCCTAAAACATATGCTAATTTTTATGGGTTTATAAGCCAACTTTAAAATTAGTAATCTAGAATATTATAAAATTTAAGATAAAATAGGTTCTAGTAAATTAGTGAAAAATAATTTCACAGTTTTGCATTCTTTTCTGGCACACAATAGACTAAAACTAATCTTAGAAAAACATTCATTCAAATGTTTTTAGATTGATATTTTAATAATATTTTTTATCTTTTTTTATTTTTTATTTTTTATTAAGTTTATTGGGGTGACATTGATTAATATAATTATATAACTTTCAGGTATGCATTACAATTTCACATCTGTATATTCTATTGTGTGTTTACCACCCAAAGTCCATTTTCCTTCAGCTACCATATATTTGATCCCCTTTACCCACTTTACCCTCCCACTACCCCCCCCATATTTGACTCCCTTTATCCCGTCTACCTCCCCCTCCTCCTCCACTCCCTACCCTCTGGTAACTACTAGTTTATAGTCCATGTCCATAAGTCTTTGTTTGTCTTGTTCATTTGGTGCTTTTAGGTTTATATCCCATATATAAGTGATATCATGTGATTTTAAACTTTTTCTGTCTGGCTTATTTAGCTTAGTATGATTATTTCAAGGTCCATCCACGTTCTTGCAAATGGCAGTATTTCTTCTCTTCTTATGGCAGAGTAATATTCCATCGTATATATGTACCAAAGCTTCTTTAGCCAATCACCTATCATAGGACACTTTGGTTACTTCCATGTCCTGGCCACAGTGAATAATGCTGCTATGAACATTGGTGAGCCAATATCTTTATGGACATGAGTTTTCAAGTCTTTGGGGTAAATATCCAGTAGAGAGATTACTGAATTATATGGTAAATTAATTCTTAGTTTTTTGAAGAACCACCATACCTTTTTCCATAGTGGCTGTACAAATTTGTAGTCCCACCAGCAGTGTATAAGGATTCCTTTTTGTCAGCATTTTCTTCAACATTATTACTTGCCCTGTTGATTATAGCTATTCTAATAGGTGTGAGATAGAACTTATTATGGTTTTGATTTGCGTTTCCCTAATAGCTAGCGATGTTGAGCATCTTTTCATATATTTGTTGGCCATTTCTATGTCCTCTAGGGAGAAGTATCTGTTCAGGTCTTCTGCCCGTTTTTTAATTGTATCATTTGTTTTTTTGTTGTTGTTGAGTTGTATTTCTTATCAGAGGCATTGCTTGCAAATATATTTTCCCATTCAGATGATTGTTTCTTCACCTTGTCGATGGTTTCTTTTGCTGAGCAGAAACTTTTTAGTTTGATGTAGTCCCATTCATTTATTTAAGTTTTACTTCCCTTGCCTTTGAGGTCAAATTCATAAAATCCTCTTTAAGTCCAAGGTCCTTGAGATTAGTTCCTATGTTTTCTTATATGCATTGTATTGCCTCAGGTCTTATATTTGGGTCCTAAATTGATTTCAAGTTAATTTTGGTGTGTGGTAATAAACAACAGGGTAGTTTCATTCTTTTGCAGGTAGCTTTCCAGTTTTCCCAGCACCACTTATTGAAGAGGATTTCCTTTCTCCATTGTATGTTTTTGGCTTTTTTATCAAAAATTATTTGCTCATATAAATATGGACTTACTTATGGACTCTTTATTCTGTTCCACTGGTCTGGTGTCTGTTTTGCTGCCAATACCATGCCATCCTGATTACTATCGCTTTGTAGTATAATTTGAAGGTGGGCAGCGTGGTGCCTCCAGCCTTGTTCTTTTTTCTCAGGATGGCTTTGGCAATTCGTGGTCTTTTGTGCTTCCACACAAATCTAATAATTTTTTTATTTATTTCTTTTAAAAATGCCAATGGAACTTTGATGGAGATTGCATTAAATCTGTATAATGCTTTAGATAATATGGTAATTTTAACTATTTGCTGATTCTTCCAATTCAAGAACAGAGACTATCTTTTCATTTCTTTGTATCTTCTTTGATTTCATTTAATAAGGTCTTATAATTTTAATTATATAGGTCCTTCATATGTTTTGTTAAATTTATTCTTAGGTATTTTATTCTTTTTGGTGCAATTGCAAAAGGAATTATTTTTTCCACTTCTTTTTCTGACATTTCATTATTAGAGTATAGGAATGCTATAGATTTTTGAACATTGATTTTGTAACTGCAGACTTTACTGTATTTGCCAATTGTTTCTAGAAGTGTTCTTGTGGAGTCTTTAGGGTTTTCTATATAGAGAAACAGGTCATCCACAAATAGTGACAGTTTGACTTGTTTCCTATTTTGATAGCTTTTATATCTTTCTTTTGCCTGATTGCACTTGCTAGGACCTCCAAAGTTATATTGAATAACAGTGGCAATAATGGACAGCCTTGCCTTGTTCCTCATCTTAGAGGGAAGGTTTTTAGTTTTCACCATTAAGTATAATGTTGGCTGAGGGTTTGTCATATATGGCCTTTATTATATAAGGTAATTTCCTTCTCTACTGATTTTGTTAAGTGTTTTGATCATAAATGGATGCTGTATCCTGTCGAAGGCTTTTTCTGCATCTATTGATATGTTCATATGATTCTTATTTTTTAATTTGTTTATGTGGTGTATCACATTAATCGATTTGTGTATGTTGAATCATCCCTGTGCTCTTGGGATGAAGCCCACTTGACCATATAGTGTAATCTTTTTAATATGTTGCTGTATTCAGTTCGCTAGTATCTTATTTAGGATTTTTGCATCTGTGTTCATGAGAGATATTGATCTGTAGTTTTCTTTTTTTGTGTTATCTTTACCAGGTTTTGGCATCAGAGTAATATTGGACACCTAAAATGAGTTGGGAAGTATTGCTTCCTCTTTGATTTTTTTGGAAGAGTTTGAAGAGAATAGATATTAAATGTTCTTTGAACATTTGGTAGAATTCACTGGTGAAGCTCTCTGGTCCTGGACTTTTACTTTTTGGTAGGTTTTTGATGATTGTTTCAATTTCTATATTGCTGATTGGTCTATTTAGATCTTTCAGATCTTCTTGATTTAGTCTAGGAAGATTGTATTTTTCTAAGCACTGGTCCATTTCTTTTAGGTTATTAAATTTGGCGTTATATAGTTTTTCATAGTATTCTTGTATGATCCTTTGTATTTCTGCAGTGTCTGTCATAATTTACCCTCTTTCATCTCTGATTTTGTTTATTTGTGCCCTTTCTCTTTTTTCTTTAGTAAGTCTAGCCAGGGATTTGTCAATTTTATTAATCTTCTCAAAGAATCAACTCTTTGTTGCATTTTTTTTTCCTATTGTTGTTGTTGTTGTTGTTGTTGTTGTTTTCAATTTCATTTATTTCCACTCAATTTTGATGATTTCTTTCTTCTGCTGACTTTAGGCTTCATTTGTTCTTCCTTTTCTAGTTTTTTTAAGATGAAGCATTAGGTTATTTATTTGGGGTCGTTCTTGTTTTTGGAGGTAGGCCTGTAATGATATGAACTTTCTTTTTATGACCACTTTTGCCAAGTCCTGAAAATTTTAATATGTTGTACTATCATTATCATTCATTTCTATGTATTTCTTGATCTCTCTTTTTATTTCTTCTGTGACCCAGTTATTCTTAAGTAGCATGTTTGTGGTTCTTCTTGATTTCTTTTTGCAGTTGATCTCTAGTTTCAAAGCACTTGATCAGAGAATATGGTTGATATGATTTCAACCCTCTTATATTTGTTGAGGCTATTTCTGCGTCCCAGTATGTGGTCAATTCTTGAGAATGTTCTATGTGCACTAGAGAAGAATTTATAAACAGTTGTTTTGGGATGGAAGGCTCTAGATATGTCAATTATGTCCAGTTGGTTGGTCTAATGTGTCATTTAAGGATATTATTTCCTTATTGGTTTCCTGTTTGGATGATCTGTCTATATCTGACAGTGGGGCATTTAGGTCCTCTACTACAAGAGTATTTTGGTCTGTTTCTCCCTTTAGTTCTGTTAGTAATTGCTTTACATATTTTGGGGTTCCCTGATTGGGAGCATAGATATTAATACGTATTATGTCTTCTTGGTGCATGATTCCCTTTATCATTATGAAGTGTCCCTCAGTATCTTTCTTTACTTTTTTGATTTTGAAGTTTATTTCGTCTGATATTAGTACCACTACTCCTGCTGCTCTCTGAATGCCATTTGCTTGAAATATCATTTTCCATCCTTTCACTTTGAGTCAATATT
>NW_011888785.1:21811902-21853514 GCF_000151845.1 Pteropus vampyrus | reverse complement strand
TATATATATACAGTCATCCTTTTTCTTTTGTGCATGCCTTATTTCCATTTCCCTTTGTGAATCTGGATCTTTGTCTCCTCTTCCCCAGTCATTTTTGTCTCAATTTGTCCCTACGTATGCTGAACGTTCATTACTATCTTGCTATAGCAATTCTCTTATTATTTAAGCTGATAATAGCCTGTTCTCAGTAAGGATTGAACTCCTCTGCTTCTATTTGCCTGATAGTCGCTTTACTGCTAATTATGTTTTTTTTGTTGTTTTTGTTTGTTTGTTTGCTTATTTTTGTCATTTTGTTTTAGATGAATTAATCCCTTTCAGTATTTCCTGTATTCAGGCCTTGTAGTGGAGAATTCCCTCAATTTTTGTATGTCCGGAAATGTCTTAATTTCTCCTTCATATCTAAAAGAGAGCTTAGCTGGATACATTATTTGTGGCTGGTAGTTCCTCTCACTTAATAGTTTAAATATTTAATTCCATTCCTTTCTGGCTTGTAAGGCTTGTGCTGAGAAGTCTGACAATAATCCAATGGGTTTTCTTTTATAGGTTACCATCTTCTTTTCCCTGGCTGCCCTGAGAATTCTATCTTTGTCATTGATTTTTGATAACTTTAATGCAATGTGTCTTGGTGAAGGCCTTTTTGGGTTGAGATAATTGAGTGTTCTGTTGACTTCTTGAATTTCAAGCTCTAGCTCATTCTTTAGATTTGGAAAATTCTCCTCAACTATTTGAAAATGCTTTCTATTCCCTGCTCCTTTTCCTCACCTTTGATAATGCCTATTATTCTCATGTTTCCTCTCCTGATGGTATCAGCTAGTTCTTGAATTTCTCTTTCATTATTTTTTATTCTTTGGTTTCTCTCTTCCTTCTGACTTATTTCTAGATTTCTGTCTTCAATATCACTGAACCTTTCCTCTATTTGTTCGACTCTATTTTCCAAGCTTGCTATTTCATTTTTCATCTCTTATAGTGTGTTTTTTATCTCCAGAAGGTCTATTCGGTTCCTTTTGAGGGTTTCAATCTCCTTGCTCTGCTCATCTAGTTGTTTTTTCAATTCCTGAAATTGTTGATATGACTTGTTTTGGAACTCATTGAGTTTTTTCAGAAGTATGGTCCTGAATTCTCTGTCATTTAAGTCGTATATTCCTATGTCTGTAAGCTAGTTTTCTGGAGATTGTTCTCTTTCTTTCTGAGATGCCTTGTCACTGTGTTTATTCATGGTGTTTAATGGACTATTTATCTGCTTGGGCATTAATGAAAGTGTATTCTGCTGGTTTTTTTACAGAAAGAAGATTTATTATATAAAGGTCTCTCTTTAGCCTGCTGCAAAGAAGGTGTTTTTCTTTCAGTTTCCAGTAGGTGGTGTCTGAGCCTCTTGGATCCCTGCTTTACATAATAAGCCTTAAAAGTGCTTTTTTATTTTCTTATAGATATTTAATCGTGCTCACTACCCTCAGTTTCAGTCCCTGTCAGTGTCAGCGACGGTCTCCGCAGCGTTTACTCAGATTCTCCTGGGGTTCCACGGTGATCGGTCTCAAAGGGTATGGAGGACAGGGCCCTCTGGGTTAGGAGTTGGGGACTGTGGCTCAGCCTCAGTTTTGCAACCGCACTGGTAAAAATCAACTGTTGTTTCTCTGTGGTCCCAGCTTGCTTCTCTGCTTTCTGCCCTGATGACTGGGCCCTGCTACCGGCTGCGTGGAAGTTACAGCACTCCTACGCAGGGCAGTTCAGGGAAGTCACTGCAGCTTCTCCCCTCCCCCTCCTCCTGCAGGGAGCTCCGGAGGCTGCTAGAGGCAGCTTCAGGCCGCTCAGTGTTTGCTCAGATTTCCCTGTGGCTCCGCAATGATATTGGAGGGTATGGGAGGAGGGAACCTCTGGGTTGGGGACTGCAACCAGGGCCAGTAAAAATCAACTGTTGTTTTTCTGCCTTCCCATTTCTCTGCCTTCTGCCCTAATGCTTGGGCCCTGCCACAGGGCTGCAGGGAGCTCATAGCTTTCCCATGAAGAGCTGCTCACGGATGTCGCCGCTCCATCTCCCTTGCCTCTCCCCCTACAGGGGCTCCGGTGGCTGTGAGAAGTAGATTCTTTATTTATACCCGTCCACCTCCCCACACCTGGGATTCTGACCTGTGGTAGCTCTTATGCATTGATCCTACACTCAGACGTGCTGATGTACAGTTTGGGTATTTTTTGTTCAGTTTTAGATGTTCAGCTTATTGTTTCAAGAGGGGAGATCTGAGGACATCTCTCACTTCACCATGTTTTTCCGACTCTAATTTTAATAATATTTTAATAATAATATTTAATAAATTTAATAATTTTGTTCTATAATTAAATACAAGGCTACTTATACCTTTTCATTACTTTGTAATAAATGTTATAATTTTTATACTAAATTTATTTTAAAATTCCTAAATAATTATTCAATTTATATATATATATATATTTGCATCTGCGCATATGTGTATGTGTGACACATACAACATAAACTTGTTACCATTGCTGTGATTGGAATTCTGGTAACACCTCCAGGTCCTTATCACTGAATTTCAACTCAGTAAATATGAGAAATATTTGTTTATTAAAGATACGTTATGAGGTAGAAGATGGGTCAAGCCTGAACTGGCTCACCACATGGAAATGAGGGAAGAGGCGGGGCATGGGTTATAGCCAGGGAAGACAGAGAGCTGTAACCCTGGGGAAGGGAGAAGTCTGTGTTATATTTGGGGCTGTGATAGGTGGTTACAAAGGCACTCTTAAATGATTGGCAAATGAGGTCATTTTGATTGACACTTGGCTACTATATAACTCTTTGCCTAGTGCACATGGGCTTACCCAGAATTTAGTCTGTTGTAATTAGATTCATGAACGTCCAGGCATAAACATAGTATTATAATGAGCTTAAATTGTGAGCAAATTAGGGTGGTACCTTCTGTGCAGGCATCTGTAGCTGGATTAGGCAAGCTAAAACTATGACCCTGCTGTCCTTTGTCTCTGGGGATGCACAAGGGATTCTCTAAATACCAATTGGGTGTTTTTTTGCACGGTCTCTAGGCTGGGCCCTAGAAATTATCAAATATGAGAACTTTTATAAAAATCTTAATTTCCTTAAAGAACTCTAATCAAATCTATATTTTCCTTTGAATATAGCCCAAACTTCAATATTTTCATCTAAGAAAGTATCATGTCAGAATGTATTACAAAATAAAATTGTATAAGTCTTATAAATAATTCCAAGTCTTACCCAACTTCTATTTCCCACAGTTCTCAGCCCCACATGGAGTTCATACACTTATTTAAAACAAATTGCAATTGAAGAAGAATACCTTATTTAAAAGAATAAATGTAAAGCAATTTTCTAGAATCTTGTGGAATAAGACTAGGTAGATAACTCATATTTGTACTTAGCTTAGTTTAAATTTTAAACAATTTTTCTAACAATAGCTGTTACAGAATTTATAAAAGAAATACCTCACAGTATTGCATGCAAAGATATCTTAGTTGCTCTGTCTGAGCTATGCTTCGGGGCCCTATTTAACATTTAAAAATAAGCTTGACTTATCAACCCTGATCTCTCATTCTGGGGATGAATCCCCTCCAGCTATTTAGGCATTTCTAAGTGGTTTCAATTTGCACTTAACCATTTTCCCATTTAGAAACAGAAGAAAGGGAGCTATTATTTTGTTCACAATATAAAGCTAATTATATGATTAAATGATTATACCCTACAAAAATGTAAAGCCTTAAATATAAAAAACCTGTACTCCTGAAGTTCCACTTTCTGTAACCATATTTCTGTTGCTTTTATAAAATGTTCTTTTAAAACAATAGCATAACTCTAGATGCTACTAGATTTTTATTGCATTCTGTAAAGTAAAATAGTGACTTAAAAATCAGATCAGATTTCTATAATATCTAATTCAAAAATACCAGTCTAGAAGAATAGATTTTATTCTTCAATTCATACATTAATTAGATCATGTTTCTCCAAGGACCAAAAGTAATATTGCTACTTTTTAATTATTGAAATATATTTTTAAAAACTGTTGAAGGGCAAAAGAAAGTTTTCTGGTTTCACTACAAAAATGGAGGAGGCATCACTGCTTTTCCAATCAAACTAAATGGCACTGCAAGAAAAATATTTTAGGCAAGAGAGTTTATCTGAAGAAACAGCTCCCTGATTAGAGCAGTGGTGATAAATAAGCCACACAGTGTTCTGTGGGTGGCTCCTCTGGCTTATTCACTCAAATAAGGGGAAATCCTATTAGACTTGAAGTGGTAGTGAACAGTACAGTGAAAGCAAATTTTACAATCCACAGAGGTTAAAGTGTATGTAAATATATTTTTTTTTCAGAAAGCTTCTCTTTATGGTTTCTTCCCAGAAATATTTATCAAAAAACTTAAAATTTATTCAAACATACCATAATCTTTGATTTTAAATATTTATAATGTTATTGTTTTTAATGTAAGTGATTGGCAGCATAAATCCTCATTCTCTAAACAGTTTTTCAACAGAACCCAAATGATCTTGTAACAGAAACAAAATTTACCACAAAAAAACTTTAGGCTGGGCTAAAAAAATCAGGCCATGTCTACACAAACAAATAGAAATTAAACAGGAAATTAACTGGTTAATTCCTATATCATCCTCTGAGCAAAGCTTTTTTAAAAATTTGCCTAACAAATTATTTATTTTATTTTGTGTATGTATGGCAAGAAAGGAAAATGAGATAAAAGAAAGATGGTTTTTATCAGTTTGAGATAGTTTTTTTCTAAGATATAAGGAAATATAGCTAAATTTATAGCTGTTTTATGAAATAAAGATATTACTTATTTATTTGATTTTTATATTATAAAATACTTAACGTTAGAAATTAAGTTATGATTTTTCCCTTGTTTTGTTTTAACTTCTCATTAATTTATAGTTATTTATTAACAAATCTGAAATTATTACTTCCATAAGAAAGTCAAACTATCAAAAGATAGTTTTGTAGAAGAAACTCTTCTACCTGAGGGGATGATTTAAGACTCTTTCCACTCAATCTTCATCTCCTAGTGCAGAACCCACAATGTCCACCATCACCTTCACTCTTAACCCATATTCTAAATGAGACATGTTCAATTTAACTGATAAAGACTTAAGTTTTCCAAGTGAAATAAAATCTTTATAGAAATTTGGCTACAGTGTTTATATATTTAAAAAGTAAAAATTTTAAAAACTTTAGAAGCAAATAATAACGGGAAAAGAGACAGAAATAAAAGGAAGTATGAGTTCTCAGGCAGCTTCTGGCCATCAAAGACAGAATGAGAAAACTGGGCACTGAGGGTAAAAGTGGCAGGGTTAATAAAGAGGAAAATTCACATTGGAGATCAACTTTTCATTCCTTTCAATGGCTGGAGTTTACATTTTACCTTATGAAGTAAGTGCATTCATGAATAGGGCTGACTGATGACTTGAGAGTTTATTATGTGATGGAAATAATACTTAGTGCAGACTATATTCCCCTTTGCTGGACTGGCTTCAGAACTGTTCAATTTAAAATAAGTTTCATAACTAAGTTAGATGTATATAAATCTTGAATTGCATAAAAAAAATTATCATTCTTAATTATTTGCTCTCCGCTACTCTCTGAGAGGTTTATCCATTTCCACAAATTCCATACTTGCACTGTCTTCTCTTTGCATGAGACTCCCCTTAGTCAATGAAATGTGAGCATAACTGACAGATGCTTGGTTTGAGCTGAAGTTTTAAGAACTTGAATGTTAGAGTACTAGGAAGAATGAACTGATTAATTACACTGAAAAACTTGGATTCTGAAATGAAGGCGCAAGGAATAGAACCTCACAGAATCCCCTCAACCTGCAATCAAATATAACTGAAGTGTTGTAAGGCCTCTAAAATTCTGGAATTGCTTGTCACTGTCATATAAGCTAGCAAAAGCTTCCGACACAGAGTAGATTCATCTGTTGGGTAAGAGGTTGGATTAACTGACCTTTATGATTTCACTTCTGTAAATATATTATCCTAATATAGTTACATGGAAATAACCAATTTACAATTAATAGGTCATTATTTTTGGCAAAAATTCCAGTAGTAATTTATGTATAGAAATAAAACAATTATTTACAGTAAAATGAAAACTGTGAGTAGTATGTGTATAAATCATAAGATAATAAAAAAGATAAATATATGAGTGGGTTCTCTTAAATTTCGAGGATGTACTTTTCACAGCCAGTGGCAATCTTGTAAAAGACTCAAAAGAGTTATTATAAGTTGTGTTCCAATTTTCATATAAATGAATATACTTTCTTTTTCCTTGTTCTTCATGGTTGGAATTTCTGGGAATTAGGAGAGTTGAAAAGGCATGGGAATAACATTTTTGACTGCCAGTTTTATAACTATAAGTAATATGTTACTGTAATGATGTCACCAGCAAAGAACAAATAAAGACATATTAATTGGATTTATATACATAACATATTGGTTTGTTTTAGAAAAAGCTTTTTAAAGTGTTTCCATAAACTTCCTAATAGTTTGTTTCTAGGTCGTATAGGCCAGTTCTTCTCAAACTTTAATGAGATCCACAGACCACACTTTGAGTGACATGTTAATTCAGTTAAAAATTCTTCATCAGGCACAGAAATAATGCATCCAACTTGAACTTGCAAAATAAAGGAAGTCAAGGAAGTGAACGGTGTAATGTAGAGAATAAAAATAATAAGCAAAACTGTAAAGTTACCTTACTTTTACTGGAAAAAGTAATATGTATACATAGTTTATCATGTCAATTTAAGGACAGATCCCAGAGCCAGATTTAAATATGCCTACCTGAAACGCCATTTTTTAAATTACAAGACTCCTCGCATCCTCTGGCACAGCCCAATCTCTTTAAATCAGCTCTGTTTTTGTTACCCTATACCAGTTATTACCTACTGGCATACATACTTATTTATTGTGTTTAATGTTTATTTTACATATTCTCTCACTTGAATATAAGCTCTATTCAACAGAGATCTATATATAGTAAAATATCATATACTGTGGAATATTTCCAGGCATACAGTAGGTACTTAATAAATATTTGTGGAATATTGTGGAATAATTATCAATTTATCAAATCTTTAAGGTTTTATTAAACTGAAAAAGAAAAAGCATTCTAGGTAAAATAATTTGTGCAGATAGAAACATAGAGATAAGATGTAATAGTAAGCAAATCATAAGTTGTTTTCTGTGACCAGAATAACAGAATGCGAGACTAGAAAATTTGACTGAGGTGCTAGACTCCAAAAGTTATTTTCTGAAGGACCCTGAGGAGTTTAGACTCTTGTCTAAGTAGATAATGGTAAGAAAAAATAGGTAGATAGTCTGTTGGAAAACATATCAATTTTCCCTGGGACGGCTGGCTCCCTACTCCTCAGTGGGAGAAGCTACCCATTTTTTCAACCTCCCTCAAAATCTCTTGATCCAACACAGGCTTCCAGCAACAAGATACTTGTTTTAAATTCCCTAAACAGTTGTTACCCAAGCTCAGATAAATTTATTCCTACATTCGTATATCCTTACTTGCACCAAGTTGGGGTTTGAGAGAGTGTTCAATTTTGAATTTGCCAACACATTTTAATATCTGATAAATAAGATATATCTAATCAATATCTCTTGAATAAATTATTCTATGAGGTACTATTAGGACATTCAGTTGGACATGTCTAGTAAACGAAAGGGGATATAATTCTGGAGGTCTGAACTAGAGTGTTAATTTGGTATCTTTTTTGATTCCATGAATATGAAAGACTTTTTTTCAAGCTTGATTGAGGTATGATTAACAAGTAAAAATTGTATATATTTAGAATGTACAATGTGATTTGGGTTTGCTTTTAGATATACAATGTTATGATTTAGTGTACATATACAGTGTGAATAATTACCACAATCAAGTTCATTAACACGGCCATCTCCTCTTACATAGTTACCTTTTTTTATTCTGTGTTGAGAACATTTAAGATCTACTATTTTAGGAAATTCCAAGCATATAATACATTGTTATTAACTAGTCACCATAGATAATTCTGGAGATCTAATGTACAGTATGGTGAAAGACATTTTCAAAGGAGAGTTAGCTGGTAAGACCAATAATAGAGTAATACCAAAATTGAAGGAATGAATGAAGGGAAAAATCCTCAGGAGGACACCAAGAAGTTGAAATCAAGAGATGAGAGAGAGACCAGGCAAGAATGGTGTTCAGGAAACTAATAGAGATTTCAAGAAGAAAATAGTGGTCATATGAGAAAATTACTATCGCAGATAAATGAGATAGTTTTTTAATATTTTATTACATCTGGCACTGAGGATATCAGTGGTAATTATTGTAGTGCAGGTTCTCCCTGGGATGAGATCAGAAACCAAATGTCTGAGATTTGCATGCAAAAGGATTATTGGCAGGTATTACAGGAAAAAACAAACAAATGAACAAACAACAACAACAAAACAACTGTGAGGTGTGAGGAAATCAGGACTGAAGAAAAGATGATGATCTAAAATGTGATTGCAGACAATATTGGAAAGAATCCTAAAAAATGGGATGGCTGTTTATAATTTCCCACTTTGAAGGAAGGTAGCCTATTCTTTGTACCAACCCCTCCATCTATTGGTTATAAAAGAAAGAATGATTCTGGGGAGAAGGTGTGATCTTAGCTCTATTTGGCTCTTAGCTCTATTTGGCTGAAGATAACTTCTCCTAGTGAGAGGGACTTACCTAAGAGTTCTCTGCTGCCAACACTCCCAGAAGATGGGGAAATGAGTGCCTTAGACCTAAACGGGAGATGGGAGAAATGTACCAGAGCATCCTACCACAACAGTGTTTTTGTAAACTTTACCACATATCAGAATCACTTGATGGGTTTTTTAAAAGAGAAATCTCTGGGTCCATTTTGATTCAGAATCAGATATAGGTTAGAGACTGAGAATTTTTATTTTTGACGAGATCCCAGGTGATACTGATATCGTTGTTTCAGGAACCCACACATTGAGAAACAATGCACTACAGTTAAAACTGCAAAAGTGTTAGTAGAGCAATGTAATTAGGGGCCGAAGTATAATAGATTTGAGGAATGAATGAAAGGTGAAGGATATATATACACAAAGAGAGAGAGATTTTTTCCAAGAAATAAGGTAAAAAGCCAAGAAAAAGTAAAAGTAGCAACATTGAGACAGAATTTGATATTGTTTTGTTTTAATATTGAAAAAGATTGCGCATTTAATGTAATAAAGCCATTTTGCAATTGATAATTCATAAAGAAACTCTTTAGTCCTCATTGTAATTTCAAACATGTTACGCAAGCTCCTTCATTCAGTAATGATACCACTCAGTTGTTCAAGTGAAAAGTATTGGTCATCTTTAATTATCCTTTCTATTTCCTTCCCTAGTTATCCCACCATTGAATTTTGCAAGCTATATTTCAAAAAATATGTTTTGCCTAGATTACTGCAATATCTTCTAAATGATTCCTCAGCTTCTACTTTTGCCCTCACAACTCATTCTCCCACTGCAATCTGAATGATCTTTTAAAACTATAAATCAAATCATGTTCCCATGCTTGAAATGCTTCACTGTCTTCCCTTAGCAATTAAAGCTTAAACTCTATATCATGCCTTGCATGGCTAAACTGCCTTTGATATTTTCCTCAAACTATGATTATTTCCTTCCTGCCTCAAAGCATTGATTCCTTCATTTCCTTCTACCTAGAATTTCTTTGTGCTTATATTAAGTTTTATGCTACTGGAAATTCTGGTGGGAGCCTGTGATTTAGCTAAAAGATCTCTCTGCTCACTGCACAGAAAAAGCAAACATTAAACTATTAAAATCTGGATATTAGTAACAATTGATGGGCTCACAAAATGAAATACATGCTGAACAGGACACTGGCTTTTCTGTGTTTATTTTATTTTTGCTCTTTGCAGGCTTAAATATTTTTTTTGGCCCACAGCATGAATCAAGCATCCAGATATAAAAGGATGAAAAGAGAGGAATATGGGAGAAAAGGAAGAGTGAAGGAAGAGGTAACTAGGAAGGGGGAATACTAACATATCAGCTCAGTGCCCAGTGGCTGGCACAGCATCTACTAATAAAGGAACTTAAGTGGGACCATCTGAAGCTGAGAGAAGAGAAATAAGATATTTTTATATGTGCATATTTAAGTTTAAGATAACATAATTTTATTATAAAATGTGTCTTTTCAGGGCTAGCCTTGTGTTCTGAAAAAAGAAAATTTGTTCCACCCCACCTCATGATCATGTGGGAATATTTCTAAAAGGCCCGACCACCAGCACATCTGTCCTCTTGCTGGCTTTTAGATCAGTAGACCAGAATGTAATAAATCCTTCAAGACTATAGTATGCTAGGTTAATCTATGGCAACACAGTATGTCACCGTAGAATATAAGTTTACTAACATATTAGAGGACTCCTCTGAGGTTAAGAAAAACTAGATTTCTTCAAGTCATCATCCAGAGTAAGATTTATTCTTGGTACAGTGAAACTTTCATGACTGCACTTTTCTGAGTGCAGTTCATAATCATGAACATTCAAGTTTAGTTTTATAATGCTTTTATATATCCCAATTTTGGAATGCTTGCATGACGATGGGTCAGCTAATTTAGTTTGTTGGTTTTTTTTTTATTACATACTAAGAAAAAATAAGCTTCCAAAGTAAATTCCTCAAAAGTAGAGCATTTTATTTCAAAGACTAGAAATAAATAATAAAAGTCAGTGACCCTTGTTTTAAAAGTATGTGGTAATGATAAATTTTGATACTATTAATGAGCCCCATGTTAAGATCTGATAGTTTTAGTTAGAAATTTATTTTTCTTCCAGGCTTGGATTATATACAATCTATATATGTTAGACATTTTGATGATTTTGGTTATTAAAAACATAAAGTTGGTAATAAATTAACTACAGTAATAAGAATAGTTTATTTTGGTAACACCACATTGTAAGAACTTTCTGCAGCATGTAAGAGGTAGACAAAAATTTCACTATATGTCATTTAATATGTATTAAATGTAAATTAAAAATTGAATTTACTCTATTTTCTTTTTTCTTTTAGGTTTGCAAGGTAGTCTGAAAAATGACTCCACTGGAGCATGAAGAGGAATAATACTTACAATGCTTTCTAAAGATACATGTGTAAAATATTATTCTGCATTAATCAGAAATCATATATGAAGGGTGTACTCAAACTATTAGTAGTTTAGCATTAGCCTTAGCAATTATTAATGTGAAATGTATTATGTTACAAAGGGTATACAACTTATATGTTATATAATTCATATATATATGAAGGTATAATTGTAAGCAATATATACATGCTATTTACATAAACACAAAATAATACATATACACATAGAATAACATTTACAAGCATTATAATTACTTACGAATCAGGAAGTAAACTCAGAGAAGTAAATTAACTTAATTTTATTTATCTAAAATTAAAAGAGAACTTGAACCCAAATCTTGAATTCTGACTCTACGGCTCTTTCAAAAATTTCCATGACATATATATATGGTTATTTTGATAAATAAATACTTCATAAAATATTACTATATAAATTCATTTATGTTCTTAAATAAATCTCTAATAAATAAAATGCAAAATATTGATATGTATTTATGTTAAATATTTTATTTACTCAGACTATGAGCAATGTTTGATGTTCATCTGCATTTAGGTGTCTCTTCTCATAAATCATGAGACCCCAAAGTCTTTGACCCTCATTTTGGGAACGTGACTCCAGTCTAGATTCTAAACAATCAGTTTTGAGTTATTCTGGCACAGAATGCAGTAGTTATTTTGCTCTGTTTGTAAAAGAAATCAATCCTTTGAGAAGACAGTCTCTTTATAGTAAAGCCCAACTGGATTGTCAAATTCTGCTTCATATAGGAAAGGCACCTTTCCAAAAATACTGTCTGTACGCATAAATCAGAAAATCCTACAACTAACCAAGAAAAGAGATTACAGTAGTTCCCCTTATCCACAGGAAATACGTGCCAAGTCCCTCAGTGAATGCCTAAACTGCAGATATTACAAACTCTATATACTATGTTTTTTCCTATACATACATATCTCCGAAAAAGTTTAATTTATAAATTAGGCACAATAAGAGGTTTACAATAATAACTAATTATAAAATAGAACAATTATAATGGCATACTGTAATAAAATTATATAAATGTCATCTCTCTGTATCTCTATCTCTCTCAAAATATCTTATTGTACTGTACTTACTATTCTTCCTCTTGTGATGATGTGAGATGATACAATGCTTATGTGATGAGATGAAATGAATCATGTAGCAACCTCAGCATACAGATATTTTATTATTATTAAATTGAGAACTTTCACATTTTCACTTAAAGGAAGCAGCTTTCTCTTTGGCATATGCCAACATCTCTACTCTTGTGCTTTAGGGCCCTTATTAAGTAAAATAAGGATTACTTGAACACAAGCACTGTAATACTGTGGGAGTCAATCTGATAATCCATACAGCTACTAAGCGACTGAGTTGAGAGCATGAACAGCATGGAGGCAGTGGACAAAGGGATGATTCACATCCATAGTAAGACAGCGAGAGATTTCATCACACTACTCAGAATGTCATGCAATTTAAAACTCTTAAATTGTTTAATTCTGGAATTTTTTTTAATTTAATATTTTTGGACTGCATTTGACCGATGGAAACTAATATAGCAGAAAGCAAAACTTCAGATAAGGAAATTCTTAGTGCTCTCAAGAGTCCTTTTATTCTGTGTTTGGGCACTTTCTGTCATGGAAAATTCTCTTGCATGAGGCAGTCACAAGATAATGAAGAAAATAAGGATATTTGAATAATTAATCTCATAGTAGTCCTATACTGAGCAAAAATGGAGAAATTGGATAGGCAATCTCCATTAAGAAAAACCTCTCTAGCCCTTTTTGCCTCTGCTGCCACCATGGAGCTTGTGAAAAAGCTTGTGGTGAAGGGGGCAAAAAAAGAAGCAGGTTCTGAAGTTTACCCTTAACTGCACTCATCCTGTAGAAGATGGAATCATGGATGCTGCCAATTTTGAGCAGTTTCTTCAGGAGAGAACTGGTGAATGGAAAAGCTAGGAATCTTGATGGAGGATTTGTAACCATCGAAAGGAGCAAGAGCAAGATCACTGTGACTTCTGAGTTGCCTTTTTCCAAAAGATATTTGAAATATCTCACCCAAAAATATTTGAAGAATAATCTACATGATTGGTTGCGCAGAGTTGCTAACAGCAAAAAGAGTTACAAATCATGTTACTTCCAGAATAACCAGGATGAAGAAGAGGAGGAAGATGAGGATTAAAACTCATTTATCTGCAATAATTTGTATGAGTTCTTGAATAAAATTGGGAAACCAAAAGAAAAAAAAAGAAAGAAAAAAGAAAAGAAAAACTTCTCTATAAATGAACACGTATATATAATAAACTTCATACCTAGAATACGCAAATGTCCCCTCATTTTTGCTAAACCTACAATTATTAGAAAAACATTTCCTTTATGTTGTGGTCTAAATTTTGCATGAATTTGCGTAAGTCCTCACTGTGCTGATTTCATAGCTGATGTGGAAGACCCTGTGGAGGACCATGTTGATGTTCTGCCTCTTAACTTTTTGGCCTGTTTTGTTCACTACAGCTGCTCTAGACAGTATCTAGAAGCAGGAATGCCAGTGAATAAATGCCCAACCTTCTTCCTTCTTCCTTTCCCTTCTCATTTCCACACCCCAGTGGGATAATTCTAAGAAATATTCCTCATGGCTTCTTACAGAGTCTCCAGCACAACTGAGCTCCAGTTGCTATCAATAATAAGCCATTCATAACATATTCTATCATCTTATCTTTTTTGTAGGTCTTACTTTCCCCTATTCCATTGTAATATTTTCCAGAAACACCTTCCTCCAAGTAATCTACCTGAAGTCAAGCCTGTCTTAGGGTCTGCTCTGTGGGGTACTCAAACTAAGATGTCATTGTCATTGTGGGTTTCATCACCACAAGCATCATCATCTTCATAAGTAACGTTAAGTAAGCACATGTGCCAAACATGATTCTAACATGATACTTGACATTTATTAACATATTTAGTCTAAATGTATTGTCTAAAAATTTTACTGCACATTCTTAGTTTAAAGACGAGAAAACCGAAGCACAGACAATTAATGTTTAGCATAAGTTCTGACACCAGAATTTGCACTGAACCAGTATGGTATACCAATTCAAGCTTTGATTTTTTGTGTGAGTATATATGAATAGTTTTTAAAAGATAGTCTTTTCTTTAAGTGACACTGGTATACATATATTTTCTTCAGTCTTCACAGCTAGACACGCTCTGATATCACTCAGACAAACAACTCTGTCATACATTTGCAAAACTCCAGGTTCATTCGTGCACAAGTCCTATAAGATTTGGAGATGACAGGAGTTTCCTGAAATGAGCAGTCACATTTGATATATTGGTCCAATAAGTAGATCATTCAAGAGAGGAAACAAAACTTGAATGTCTTATAAGATCCTAGATTTCAAAAATATACAATAAGACATCAGGTAGGTCTTGATATGTTTCTCAATTCATAAATTTATTAAAATAGCCTATCTTTTAAAGTAATGCTATGGTAGAAATGAATTATTTTCTATTCTTGGCCAAACTTTTAACTTGTTGAACTGTATCAAGGATGAAATGGACAGTCAATAAAGAATACATAGTTTATCAATGACTAGTATCCATGTATTTAGCAATATTAAATTTTTATATGAACATATATCAATATATATAAATGCAAGTATACTTACTATAAACACAAGAATGCATTTTAAACTATTAATTCAAATGCCTTTTTTTCTTCCATCCCTCCCTTTCTAACTTGGTCTTTTTCACATTTGAAAAGCCACTCAAAACAAACAAATACATTTTTTAAATGTTAAAATGAAAACTAGATTTGTTGATAGGATGTATATAATACTGTTTTGAAATTAAGGCAAAGTTGTAGTTGTAAAAAAAATTGTCATGATTTGAGGTATTAAGACATGATGTTCACACGTATGTTTGGTGGTTTATGTGATGCCAAACTGGATATTCACTGTCAGGGAGATTCTGCAAGTGCTATATAAACTTTGGCTTATTTTTTGCTCTGTGAAAATTATAACTCTCCCAAATGGAAAAACGTGTTAAAGTATATATTTCCACATCTCTAAATCTGTATTTTTTCTTCAACTATAATATTTTAAGAACTTATATGTGTTACAAAGATAGAAGATGACCTAGGGATGCTAAATAAATAGCTAATTTATTCCATATATTCTGAATCTTCCAACACATGGAGTATTTTTAGTAGATAACATCTGAATTATTATCTCAGATGATCAACACTTGATGATAGGTGGCTAGACACATTTTTATTTAAAACATAAAAACTTACATTGAGATAATATTGTAAAACTTTAATAATATATTCTTAAATATATATTTATGATAAATTATTTATATAAACTTATAAATTGTCTCTATGTAGTATCCCTATGAATTATCCCTACATCCCTATAAATTATTCCTATGAATATGAATACCTTCATTTGCGTATTTATATTTAATTAAATTATTATCTAAACAAAATACTTTCCATTTTTAAATGCCACCATTTGCTTTGACGTAAATAGTAAACATGGTAGAATCTAAATTAATTTAGTTTATTTAATAATTAAGTTTAATTTATTTAACTTATTGAATATTTTTATTTTAATCTTGAATCTGTAGACATCGATATTATGGACTTCTCCTCGACTATTATAACGACTTATTTTCTGACATCGTGATCTATATCCAAACATGTCATAGTGTGAAATATATATTTAAAACAAGAGTTATATGTGAAACTCCTATAATCTAACATCAGTGCAAGCAATTAAGAAACTATTTTAAAGCAAAGATATTAGATAAAATACCTTAGTAACAAGTGACAATATTTGTATTTATTACTTTTACTTCTTTCCTACTTGACTTAAAATAAAACTATTTTTTTTCATAAAATGTTTGTAACATTAAAGATGTACACTTTTGGAATATATGCATGAATTTTTAATTATAGCTGAAATTATAGTTTTGCATTTGGAACAGAAATATTTTAAGTTAAAATTTTTAAAAAATAAATAAATTAGATAACTAATGTCTATTTCAAAAGTGATTATTGCTTTATGAAATGTGTTTATTAATCATAATGGAAAAGTTTATTATACATTTATATATTGTTTACCTACTTATCTAACTCCCTCAATTTCTCCGTAGCTATCAACCTACCAATCTATAATTACTAAAGTGGTAAAGCGGGTTACTGTCTTCTACCTCTCTGATTTAAAACTTTATGAAATTTTGTGCAGTCAAGTAGAGCATAGTGGTAGAAAATAACAAAATAAATCTTAATTTTTTCTAGCATTACAAGTTGTAGAATGTGAAACTCAGACCACAATTCTTGACTTTTTTTTTCTTTAGCTATTAGAGCACCACTAATGATAGTTTCAATTACAGAGTAATCCAATATGCTGTGATTCAAATAGTCCTTTAAAAATACATAACCAGTGGTTTTAGATTTAAAAGCAAGCAGATTTTAGCTTTGAGAATTCATAATTTTTTAATGTTTTAATATCAATAGTGAAAATTTGCATAAATGTGTTATCTATGCTATTTCCACTGCTCCCTTGTTTTATATACAGGGGGAAATTATACAGCCTTTTCCTAACAGAAATAGTACAGTTGATGGCGTTAGTTGCAAGTCCATTTGTTACCTGAACTATAATTTTAGGATAA
This sequence comes from Pteropus vampyrus, assembly GCF_000151845.1. Taxonomy (NCBI): domain Eukaryota; kingdom Metazoa; phylum Chordata; class Mammalia; order Chiroptera; family Pteropodidae; genus Pteropus; species Pteropus vampyrus. The sequence goes on along the minus strand of NW_011888785.1, from coordinate 21,836,658 downwards.
TATGCAACAAATACTAAATACTCTATTTGAGACAATAATGAAAAGTAACACTTTAAACTGATGAATGTTTCATTTACTGTTTCTATTCATTTGTTTATTGATTTTTTTGCAAACATTCATATTTCTAAGCTTTAAAACATTGTTAATAGTTTGTCTTGGACTGTTTTACATATTCATTTATTTTTTAAAAAATATGTAGTTCTATGCAATATGAACAATTTAGTTTGAAAGAATATGATGATGACCTAGTGTCTCTATTCTAAGAGAAGCTATCCTGTAGGAGAAACTAATGTTTAACAATTTATAATGCAGTGTGGAAAATTCTGTAACAAAAAAGAAAAATATCTAAATTTAAAATTTTGATATTTTAAAGAAATCAATGAGTCTTAAATTTATTGAAACCTATAAAAGTATCTATATCTAGGAAGAAAACTAGTGAAATTTTCAGAATATGATATATATAAATATACAAAGCAATGATTTATATATGGTGCATTTTTCGTCAGAGTATACATTTGTTACCAATAACGCTCTCTAGAAATTCATATTATTTATAAAGCCAATTTTTCCATTCATATTATTTATAAAGCAAATTTTGAAATTTAAGCTGAGGTTTGTTAAGTGTTCTTTCTTGCAATCTTCCAAATCAGAACCATATAAAGTTTTCAATCAGGATTTACATATATGATGTTTTAATTTACATGTTTGTTTTTGAGAACTTTAAATTAAAAGAATTTGCTTTAAAGAAGTCATCTATTCCTATTATTTATTTATCATTTGAGTTTCTAATCTTTTATATTATAAGAATTGTTTGGATTGGCAATAATAGGCTCTACCAAACGGAGAGCTGAAAGATGGAAGAACTTGGCAGCATTCTGATTGCTATAAAATGCCTCAAATTATTTTCAAATGCTTTGCATATAGATATATTTTTAATACAACCAGTAAACAAATTTCTCCAAACTGTGCCACTGCAATATATAGAAAAAAAGATGTGTAATAAATATGAATATGAAATATGAACCAAAAAAGATAGATTGGAAATACAGTGCAAGTAACAAAGCCTAGAATTCTATAGTTGTCTATGAATTCCCTACATACATCATTATGCAGGTTAATTTCTAGATATCTGTCTCTTCGACCCTTCTGTGACTACTGAATACTATCAAGGAGTTCACAAGCTGAAAACAAACACTTAGTTCAGGCAAGATTTTTTATTGCAGAGGTGTGATTTTACCTATCCATAATTAAATACAAGCTCTATTTTAGTTTCCTATGTTCCAATCTAATGTCTAGTTATATTCTATTTTTAAGATAAAATATTTCAAAACAGACTATAAAACGTAGTTAAAGGTGAAAGAGATAGGAGGTTGCAAGAAAGAAGAAAGTTCTAAATATGTAGCCTTCACCATATGTAAATATGGTAGTCACATTTTTTTCATGGAACTTTTAAGAGAGTGAGTTATTTGAAGTTTATAAAAGTTAAGTAAATAAAAAATTAGAAATAAAAATCCAAAAAGTTATTCTGTATAATTTTTATCAGTTTATTTAAATTTATTAGAAAAGCTCTGGTGTCCCAAAAATACTATGAAAGATACCTCTTTAAAATGGGAGACTATATTTCTACAGAAATAAATCAAATTTGAATTTTAAGTGTTAGATTCACTTAAATACTTAGAATTTACATTCTAAGTTTCTATATACTAAATAAAATTTGAATTTGAATTGAATAATAAGAACCAGATGAAATTTTATGTACTATTTTCATGAACAAAAATTAGGCAATGTAAAGCTCATAAATATTGCTTAGTTGTCTCTTACATAGCTATCAGATGTTACTAAGTAGTAGAACACATAGCTAAGGCAAAGTAAATATAAAAAAAAAATATCTCAAGAAAACAGAGAAAATTGAGCATTTTATGGAAGAATTCTGTTAATCCCTGGTTTAAAAATGACCTAACATGATGATAGTCAATTAGGTACTAAATAATGGTTAGGAAGAAATTATAATTTAAATATTTAAACATATAAATTAATCCATCAAATATTACTCATTATCTCTTTCTCATTTTTTCAATGCCATTGACTTCATTTTCCTTGTATGATTTTCTTTCCACTACCCTATCTGCTCTAATTTCATAGCTGATGCAGAATTTTTAACACACCTTTCTCAGTCCAATTCAAGCCACATTCACTGAATGTTATTAATGTCATATGCTCTGCCAGGATATGAGAGCATAAGACTGTCACCCTCCATTGCTGAATCAATGGCAACATAGTTGTGGGAAGAGACAACCATGGAAGTTCAAATTGTTTTGTGGTCATTACTATTATAAAGAAAATTATGAGATTGTCCTGGGAGAATTAATGAGTTGAATAGTGAAGCACATGTAAAAGTTAACAGGTCAGCAAGGACTGATAGATAAGTGTTTTGACTAGAGGAAACATTTGTTAAGGCACAGAGCTATGAAAAGCCATCTGATAAAACAAGTACATGATATTTGAGGCAAGGAGTCACAGAGGATGAGCTTAAAGAGATAAGCATTTCTTGTTGCTTGGGTTATATCCTGTATGTGATGGGAATACAGTGGATATTTTAAGTAGACTAGTGATAAGATTGAATTTGCTTGTTTGTTTTTGAAACCCCATAGTTTTTATTCTAAAATCTTAACCATGAATCAGATCCTACAATATAAAACTCATTAGTCTACAAATAAAAGTTGAATTGAAATTATCTCTAGCAAATAGAACAAGTTAAGGTAACTGACTCACATGGCAAAAGCTTTTTGTTAGTGTTTGTGGAGAAGACTTTTAAGATTTGTGTTTACCCTTGATGAGTAATTTTATGGAAGTTGTGGACTAGACTTTGGGCAAGGGTGCTTCTATGTCAGTCTATATTTTATTTTATTTGTTTATTAAATTGATTGAGGTGATTGATTAATAAAAATATATAGGGCTCAAGTGTACAATTCAATAATACATCATCTGTATATTGCATTGTATTACATTTTTTAATTTTTTAATTTTTTTCTTTATTTTTATTTTATTTTATTTTTAGGCAAGGCAACCCTTGGTTGACCTCACAGATTTCAAAGACCTTGTCAGCTTAAGATCTCTTATTTTTTTTTTTTATTTTTTATGTCTACAGAACCTGGTCTTCCTAGGTGGTCTTCCATCCGAGTACTAACCAAGCCCAACCTTGCTTAGTTTCCGAGATCAAATGGAATCGGGCTTGTTCAGTGTAGTACATTTTAAACAAATCTTTCTTTTTCCAACCCAGATGATATGTTTCAGTAAGACAGGCAAGGAAACAAGTTAGGTGCTTATTAAAAGGATTAAGGCATAAAATGATGAAGGCTTAAATTTGGTTCCTGGAAAAGACATGTAAGCATTGAGGCTTACTGGAGAAATATCAAGACTCAATGATTGATTAGAGGTAATGTGAGAGAAAGAAATTCTGAAATAAGAGTTCAGTTTTTGAGATTATGTTAATAAATATGAAATAAACTGAGATAAGAAACATTGAGGGGCAAGACTGTGAAGAAAAATATTTTGAGTTTCAGTAGCTTATGTGTTATCCAATTAGAGGTACCCAGAAAAAAAAAAAGATATATAATTCAGAAACTCTGTAGTCATGTTTATGTAAAATCATGTAAATATATATATGATAGAGGACTAGAAGAATAACAGAGAAACTATGCATACGTAAAGGAAGAGTGGGCAGATGGTTCCACCGTTTATTATCTAGAGACTAGGGAAGAGACCAGGACAGGAATGTTCCCTTAATTCTAAAATAGTAAGTTTTGAAACAGAGAAAGATATCAACAGTGTGCAAGTGCAGCTGTGATATCTAGTAAGAAAAAAATTGAAGAGTGTCAATAGGATATTAGTGATGAACTCTGGACGTTTCAGAGAAGAGCAGAAGCCAGATAATGGTGAGCTTAGATGTGGATGCAAAATCATAAGGGAAAGATAGTGAGTAGGGACTAACACAAAGCTTGACTTAAAAGGAATAGTGGCAATGATAAGTAGCTCATAACAGAAAAAGAAACTTCCGTGATTGGTTTGTTTCTTTTTCCTGCCTTCTCCTTCCTCTTTCTACCCTTTGACAAAAGTTCCTTTGATACTCTGCTGTGTTGATCATAACCAATTTAAGAGTTGAACATGAAACATTCTTAAAATCATTCCTAGGTCTTGAAGTACTCTAGGAAAAATTAAGTTACTCATTCGTAATTTAAGGGAACTCAACCAGTAAACAAACAAAAACACAGAATATTGTTTTATAATACTGGGTCTCATTTCATAGAAGACTTTAAAATGTTTAATAAATGGTTCAAAATGTTTCAATTTGCAAAAGCTTCCCTTGTATTTCCATTACTGTCATGTTAAAGCCTTCGGAGAGTTATCTCATGAAAAAAAAAATTACTAGAGAATACCCTAATACAGAAAGAACAATACAAAATTGACTGCAAAATAGAAATAGAATACATATTTGGCATGCATTAATGTCTTTTAATGCATTTGAGACAATGGTATCTAGAATTCTATGAAACTATAAATATAAGAAAATATTTATAATATAATAACTCATCCAGTCGCATCATGTCCAGACGTGCACTCTCTGCTACATGTATACATATAATCTAGTAGTATGAGCAATTTATTATTTCAACCAATTTTTAAATAAAAGTTCAATTTTCTTTGTCTTATTCATTCTAAGTCTATGATTTCAAATGAGTTCTCTTAATTTCTAAAGAAACAAATGACATGAAAGTTCAAAGTAGCCTAAGAAAATAGATTTTACTTTCATATTTACTATGTCCTACAAAAATGAGTAAAACCATTATGGAGAAAATCTGGCAACAGAAAAAATTCATATATATCTGAGCTTTGATCTAACATTCTCACTTTCTATTTTGATATTTCTGCACTGAAAAACTATAGATGGATGTATGACAAGGCTATTCATTCTAGCATCATTTGTAAAAGTCGTTTGAAAAACAGGAAAGAAAAAGTGCTGCTAATATAAACTATATAACATTACACTGTGGAGTATATTAAGCTGTAAACAGAATGAAGAAAATCTGTTTATACTGCCATGAAGTAATCTCCATAATATGTATATTGTTAAGTGAAAATAGCAAAATAGAGAAAATTATACTTTTTCACTGCTTATCTAAAAAGGAGGGTTGATTTTGAATATATGTGTGCAATCACACACATACATACACATGTACATATAAACACATACTGAGTATATGCATGAACACATTTGTTTATATTTAAAAGTGAAAGAAAAAATATACATTTAAAACTATATACCTAAGAGGGGAGGGAGGAAATCAGGTGTGGCATACTGGGATTACATATATATTTCTCTTAGTATATATATTTATAACTATGACTTTAGAACTATGCAAGTATTTTGCATAATTATAAAATGAAATTCAATTTAGAAAAGGCAATTCTTAAAAATTTTGAAAAAGAAGGGACAATGAAATTTTACCTTCCACCCTCGAACAGGCACCACACATAGAGATCTGGAAGAGGTGACTGGTAAGCATTTGCACCCTTTGCCAGCTCTGTCAGTTTTCTGGGCTCAGGACCAAGTGTAATATCCCTGCAAGTTTCATCCTAGTCATCAGAAACTATAGAAGAGAAAAAATAATTTTAAATATAATTATTATTATTTTTAATTTCCTGCTAGCCTTCACAGTGAGTGCATAGCTAAGGCCCATTTTTTTCTCTAGTGCATCTTATAACTGGATAAACTCATCTAAGTTAAAAATTCTCCACTGTCACCACTATGATTCAAGATTGTCTTTGGTAAATTAACCTACTTGTTCAGACTTAAAACAAAATTTTATTTACCTGAGGCCTCACACCGAAGCCAGTCCACTTAAATCAAACCCAGTCTGACCCCAGACCCAGCCCTGTTTCTAAGTGGAAACTAGTCCGATCTCGTATCCTGTCCGATGTCTCAGTCAGAACCAGTTTATCCCTGGATCCAGTCCAGTCTCTAAGTAAGACCCAGCTCAACTCCTTCCAGTTACCATGCCCAGCTCGAAAGAGGAATGCTCAGATAAAATCTGAAAGTTCATAAGACAAAAGCTGCGTATCTAGGACCTGAGAGGGCTTTGTCTATCTCTTCCAGAGGCAACTGGAATTCAGAGAGCTCAAGGGGATCACAGGTACCTTTTCCTGGTTGCTCCTTATTCCTGGAGGCTATCAGAATTTCTTTTCTGACACTAGAACTATTAAAAGATAAACTGAGGCATATTAAAATTTTTAAGAGTTTATCTGTATAAAAATCAATTCCAATTGGGCAGCTTCCAATCTCACAGATAGAAAAGAGCTCCCAAGAGCTCTATAAAACGAAAGACTTTTACTGGCAGATGGAAGTAGGAACGAGGAAGTTATAGTAGGCCAAAAAATAGGTTGGTTATTGTAAGGTTACTTTCTTTAAAGGGTTACAAAGGTTCTGTCAGGCAGATTACCTAATTAGTGCTAATCAGGTAATTTCTGATTGACTGGTTTTAAATTTTATTTCTGAGAGAGTTGAAGCTATCATTAAGTCTCAACTTCGTGACATGGGACTTAGCATAAGCAACTTCATTTGAGGTCTGTTGTCTTGTTTTAATGAAGGATACTAATTGTATTCTTACTCATACAAATTATAACATGTAATGAAACATTCAGGAAAATTTGATAGATATTTGGCGATATATAAGGAATATGGATATTTTTATTTTGAGTATGGTAACAGTTTTGTGATTTTGTTTAGAAAAAATAAGAGTCTATCTTTTCAGATACTTATTGAAATTCAGATAAAATGGTATAACGTCTGGAATTTTAATCAATATAATGAACAGGGAGGAGTAGGTAGGGTATATATGAAATGACATTGATCATGAGTTGATAGTTGTGAGATAAGATGCATAATGGGTAAATGAGGGTTCATTACACTGTTCTCTATTTTAACCTGTTTTTGAAATTTTCCATAATAAAAAGTTTAAATTTTTAAAATTGAAAATGATTTTTGAATTATTGAATAGAATTTCAACATTGAATGAATTTTAATTGACTGGAACTTATCCAAATTAGAATCAATTGGTATATAAGTAAACTGCAGAAATAGGTTGGATGAAGCATTCAACTTTCTGACAGAAATTAAGAGAAAATACAAAGAAAATGTTACTTTATAGTTAGTCTTAACTAATTTTTCTCTAAAATTCGTTTATTCCTTAAAACATGTAGTAACAATTCAAACAATGGGCTATGATTACATTTTCCTAAACTTTCCTTCAACTAACCAAAATAATTTCTATTTAGATGTAGTTTTAATAATGAATCTTAATAATCAACAAGGTAAAATGTATTCTTTCTTTAATTATTAAAGAACTGTTAAATCTACATTGTGATTAGAGTTTAAATTTTTGAAAATATATTAAATTAAAAAATTTTACATATTGTGAAAAACAGTACACAATTTATAGTAGGTTTCTTGTATATCTACATGTGTTATTTTGAAGATTCTGACATAATTATAAATGATATTTATATAATTTTAAGGTTTTATATCTTATTCTCCAGAATGGTAAAAACATTAATCTTTTCCAAATACAATATATGTAATTAAAAACATGTTTAGGTATTTTTCATATAAGTTTTCAAAATAGTTTTTGAAGGCAGATGTTGCTTCACGCTAACATGAAAGCATAATATTGTCATGATTACTAATAATAATGTTCTATGAGTCGCCATAGCTAAACTTAATTTTTTCAATTATTATTTTAAAAGCTGTGGTTTTCTTTCTTTGATAAAGAGTGGACTAGTTCACTGCTTTCAATTAGTAGGTAGAAAACTTGTAAAAAATGACTGATATTTGCCTTTCTGCAAAATGACCTTATACTGCAGTAAAAGGGTAGAAAATAAATGAAGCGGTGCCCTAAGAAACTGAAACACTGTTTTCTTTGAAAAATGATCATCATGCTCCTAAGAAGTACATCTCTCAAGAGGCAGTTTCTAAGTGTTGGGACCCAGTAATTTCTTTTGGATTGAGACATAGAACCCACAATTTTTTAAAAAAGAAGATATATAAGACTTTTAAATAAAGAAATAAATAAAGTGGTCAAATTATTCAATACTATTTCAAAACATATGTTTCTGTAAACATCAGTGTCTCTATGAGTATGGCTCAGTATAAGCTTACCATTTATACATACATATTCTATATCTTTCTACTCCTGCTGGAAGATTTTCTAATCATTTCCCATAAAGATCTTAACATGTCTTAATTAACAAGTTTTTTTTAAAAATAAACACATACTTCATACTAAACACTAATTTTCTAAAGATTAGTTTTAAGCTACTTATTACACAAATGAGTTCAATGTTATCTATGAGGTTAAAAAAAATCTTCTTGAGAAATGAATGTATTTGCTGATATCAAGAGTGAACTCGCACTGCTTTACTTGTGTGTTACTTAATTTACTGGTAGTTTTTATTTGCATTCTGAAGGCTACTAAATATTTTCCTAACTTAAAACATCCATCACTCACTTGCATATAACCTCTGATATATAAGCTATTAAAAAGAACTAAGAAATACATTTCTTTCCCTTCAGGTTGCCATTTCAAAAGTAAAGGCTTAGAGTTCACACATAAGAAATAAGTATTTATTGACTACTCATTATGTGCCAGATATATTTAAGATCTTGTTATAAAAAGACAACAAAGCAGAGAATGTTCTCAAGAAGCATACTCGCTGGTTAGCAAGCAACGTACAAGTAGATATATCATTCGAATAGACTTTAATCAATGCTGAGAAAACAGGAATCAAAGAAAGTCATGGGAGTACAGTTCAAGTGGATTTTCCTGAACGAAATAAATAACCAAGCTGAACTTTGATGATTAGCTGTAATTATTGTGTCAAATGTGTGTGCACTGGCTGAATGGCAGCCTAGGTAAGTTAGCATTTATTGAGATATAGAGGGGTATAGTGAGAATGGCATATGCAAAGACATTCTGGGTTTGGAGAAACACAAATTATACCTGAGGGCTAAAACATAAAGTTCGAGAGGAAAAATCTAGCGTGCCTACATAGGAGGAAAGCAAGGTTCTACACCAAGCTCGGAATTTTCATTCTCTTAAACATCATTAAGAAACACAGAGGTTTTAAGGGTAGAATATGATTGACTGCATTATTTGTTAAAACCTCATTTAACTCTGCAACCAGACTTTTTTAAAAATAAAAAATGCATTATGTTTAAAAGACTGAAAACTGAGCCAAAGTATGACAGAAAGTTCAGGGGTTTCAGGATCTAATAACCTACCCACATTTGGTTAGTACAAAATTGTGATGTTTTTAGCACTTCGGCTCTACAAAGTACAGTGAAAGATAGGAAACTCAGGGGCAAGTCATACTGTAGGCTGAGAATCTTGGGAATATCATACCTGGAAAAAAAAAAATTAAATCGCAAGGGCAATCATTTAACTCACAAATAATCAATATGGGTCTTCGAGGGTCCTTTCTCCTTTTATTAGAAGTCTCTCCGAACTATAAGTTTTCTACCTCATTTTCTAGAGTGAGCTTTCAACCCATGTCCACAGCTTATTTCATTTTGTTCTTAATTTAAACTTTTCACAATGTAGCATTTGTGCACCCTCTTCTTATGTCATCTCATTGATAAATGTTTTTCTTTATGTTATGAATAACAAAATGCATGTGCTTGCATGCATAAATACACACATAGATATGCAAATATTTAAATAAAATCCAGAAATACTCTAATTTCCAGTTAATATCTAATATCTCATAGTTATGCTTAATACTTCTTAATCTCTTACAATCTGACTTTCACCCTCATTATTCATTACAGAGGACATAACAAAAAACAGTTTTCTAGGTGTAATTCTCCTTTATCTTTCAGTCATATACGATGCTCATATTTGAGCACTTGAAATCACACAAAACTTTTTCATTTACCTCTCATTTGACCAATCGCATATGGAATATACCTTCAGAGCTTATCTCTTATATTAGGATCTCAGCTGGTGTAAGGGATTTTTCAAAGTCAGTCCTCTAATTTGCCAGGATATCAGAAAGGAGCTTTGGTAAGAATAGTTTGTTCTTGAAGAAAGGAATTACCTAAGTGGTTACCTAAGGAAGATATCAGTGAGAACTCCTCCTTCTAGGCATTATGACCAATAAAAGAGAATGGGAGCACAACTTTCAGTGATAAAATTACTTCCTGGATAGATATCCAATGAAATTGTTTTGTTGAGGGAAAAAAACAGCATGATTATATGGCACTTCCCTCTGGAATATAAAACTGTGTGTGTGTGTGTGTGTGTGTGTGTGTGTGTGTGTGTGGTTTCTATTCATATTAAACAGCTTTTCTTCCTCTTTTTCCTTCTACTCCCAGTCATTCTTATGTTATATTTTCTTAAGCCTTTGGAGGATCTTTCTTTGTCTTTGAAGGAAATCTGTTCCTTTATTCCATTATGTTTCCTTATTCTTTAAATAAGACTTTCTTAGAGATTTGAGGAAAAGTTTTAGAGCCACGACAAAAAAATTTTATCCAGCTCTCCAAACTTCCTGAATCTTGCCCTGAAAATAATCCAAACTCCTCAAGGGAATTAATTCATAAGAATGTAGAGAAAATTGGAATCTAGGTACTTCTTCCCTAATATGAAAACCAGCATCCAGTCATCTGCAATGCACTGTTCTCTGATAACAAATGAATTACTTGTGAATTTGTTTTGTTTTACAGCTTAAGCATGAACTCCTACACTGTCCTCCTTCCCCCTCCAACCATTACCAGCTCAAATTTCATACCAGGAGATAAAATTTATTTTGCTAATCTTTCCCAAAACTCAAGATGTTCTTAACTCTATGCTGCTATTAATGTTGATCTTTCTTAAATATGTGTTTTTGGAGATTCAAAGAGAATATATGACCTCTGCCCTATAGCTTCTTTCCTAAGTCTTACTGTTTTTCATTTAATTCACAGAACCTTAGTTAACCTGTGTTTTTGTGGTGGTGGTGGTCATTTTATCATGAATTGACTACAAGTCTGTAGGTGAAAACCAATAACAGGCATGTGTGAGTAGAGAAGATTCTATCCTAAATTATCCTTCCCAGCAGTGGCTTGGAGGAAAAGGCAAAGTGGGCAGAAGCCTTGTTAACAGGTCCACCTAGTGAATGCATACCCAGATTTTCTTGCTTACAGCAGAGAGATGACAGTGCACAGTTGGTAGTGTTGAGACACAGCAAGATTGCACATCAGAGAAGAGTCATCCTATAATCAACCAGTTCACCAACTCTTATTTGATTAAAGAGTGGCAGGGTAATGTATAGAAGCATGAAAAGATGAGGAATAGAGGTCTACAACCTCTACATGTTCCACATGCTATGTTATATAAGAAAGTATATATAATCAGGTTGATATAATTGCCATTTTTGTAGGTCAAATAATATTTAATATTGAAATTTTCAAGTGATTCAATCTTAAGGGAATCACAAGTGAGTTCTGTTTGTGGGAATAATTAATAAAATGTGAGAATGAGAAGGAAGTTTTCTAGACTCCAACTGGCTGGGAGATGTAAACTAGTTTGCCCAGAAGCCAGAGATTAGTCCTGCTTTTGATAAGGACCAAAGAGTAGTCTCCTGTTTTATAAAATTTGAAGATTGTTTTCATGACAGGATACAACATAATGACATTCAAATAAATAAAAGGCAGAACTCTTTGTTACTTATAGCTCTCAAAGATAGAGGGCTGGAGTGTACAGTCACAAAGGGGGTTGCACTAGGAATAGAATGACAGCCACCCAGAGCTGTAGGGGGCAGTTTACATGTAGCAAGCAGGGTGGAGTTAGGTATTGTAGGCTCCTTGTGGATTGAACTTAATTAGCTGCTCAAGAAGAAAAACTGGCCTCTAGTCAGGGCCTCAAAATTAAGTCAAGACAGCATGAAATCAAACTGTATTACACTATGAAAGCAGACAAATCTAATACTTAGGATTAAATTTTATCAAACAATATGTATATGTATGTATATGTGTGTATATGTATACACATATACACACATATACATACATATACATACATACATACATATATATATATATTACATAGTATTAAAAGGTAAAGATTCAGCACATATCCAAACTAGTTAAGGATAAAGATAAAGGAAATAAAGGAAGACTTGAAGTTAACTCCATTCTCAAGTCTTGAAACATGAGAAATTACTGGGAGAGAAAAGAAAGATGTAGGTGAGGGAATGGCATGACTTTAGACCAATAGCTGGAAGGACCAATTTGGAATTTTGTGGGGTTTTTTAATTACAAAAAGTGAGATTCCAGTGGAATACATTTGAAACTCAACAACTGTCTTACTCCATCCACCCCCGACAATTCACCCCATGGAACCCTGACTGGCTAAATCTCTGTACCTTTAGAGGACAAGAGATCAGAGAGAGTTTGCTTTGGCATGTTCTAATGGACTATATGCACCTATTGAGTTCACATAGGGTAGTGGCTATAGTGCATCAGAAAATTCTACAATTTGAGACATAGAAGGGAAATGTCTTCTTTGATAGTTTTATAAGACTTAGAACCATGTTTGATTGTTAGCAGTTTGATTGTTCACTCTATGATAGTTATATTTTCTCACTCATCTATATTATTCAAATAAAGCACCAATTTAATTATCATCACTGTACTAGAGGAGGAAGAGTAACATTATATAACTATGGAGTGTTTACTTACAGCCATGCCCTGGGCTGTTTTATAATCTTTATCTTATGTCTTCATATGGCAACTGCCACCACCACCCTCCATTGAAGCTGACATTCTCTTCAAATATTTCACTTAGAATTGACATATTAGGTAAGTGAGAGGACAATGAGGCTAGACTCTACAGTCCCTTGAACTTTAGCACTAAAAGTCAATTTTTAAAAAAAATATTCTAGCTATTGAATTTTAGATTGCATTGTAGTCTGAGATCCTCAATAAAATTTAGTAGAGTAATATAGTCATGGCCACACGCAAAGGTAGACTTTTTGTAAAAAGCTCAATTGTAAGTGGTCTGTTCAGTCTTACTCTTACAATAGTCTCTATCTGAGACCCATAGTTTAATTATCCAGGATAGAGACTACATCTCTAATTCCTTTGTGTCCTGCCTCAAATGCCAGGGCTGCCCTCATAATTCTGTCTATTATAGCACCTCTCTCATCAATCATCAATCACTCTTACCATCTTACTCGGCTCTATTTTCTTTCAGAGTACTTATCATTACTTGACATATTTTATATTTACTTGTTTTTTATCTACCTCCCCTCTCAAGTTTCTCTTTAGTGTTTAGATAGTGGCTGTTATATAGTAGATGTTCAATAAATGTTTGTGGAATGTATTAATCAAAATCATATGCTATTTGTAAAATATATTTATTTTGAATTTACATAAAACTGCTAATAAATGTATAAAATACAAAGAAAATAAATTTACTTTATTATCAATTTTAGAACTTTCCTCGCATTTCCTTAGGAAAAAGTTTACAGGCAAATTACATATCATAACATTGGTCTCTCCTTTAACTTCCTAAATAGCTTAGTAAATCTCTTTCTAGACATCTGACTTCCTAAGTGTAGAAATTGTGTCTGGAAGTCCAAACACCTGTGGTAAATTATCTAAATAGTTCTTTCTAGGCAGTAGATTTAATAAACAAAAGATACTGAGACATAGAAATCTCTTTTTGAACCTAGCAATTATTGTCCATTAATTTAATTTTATACCAGTTAGTAAAAAGTACTAGAATAATAATAATTATAGCAAAAATGCAAATTCCAACTGCACTTAATTGAAGTTATTTCCATTGAGATACTCTGAAAAAAACGTAGTTTAGATGTTTAGGTTGTGTTTTGCTTTGACAATATCAGATGTCCCAAATCATGATATTGTTCACATGGCAACCAAGCATAATTTTATCAAAAACATTGTCTTCTCATTTCTAGGGAATAAAATAAATTTTGTAACAAACTTATTTTTAAAAATTTAAGTATTTTTATAAAATTTTATTTGTCAGAAAAGGAAAAACAATTGAGATAAAACTAATGAACTATTTATCCTATTAATTTTAACTTAACTTTTAAGTTAGCAGAAATTCAAATATGCCTTGCGTAGTAAAATAACCAAAGTTAATTATATATACATGTAAAAAAACTAAAATACAGCCTAAAAACAGAATCTCTTTTTCTCTCTCTCGCTATATGCATATGTATATATATGTATATACACATATATACATATATATATGCATATACATGTGCATATATATATGCATATACTTATATGTATAAATATATGTATATATACATATATTTGTGATATATATATGTGTGTATACATTTATGATATATTTGTGATATATATGTATGTGATATATTTGTGACATATATATATGTGTGTATACATTTGTGTGTATATTTGTGATATATATGTATATCACAATATGTATATACGTATGTATACACACATATATATATCACAAATACACACACACACAATTTGACTGGAGAGTACAAACAAAATTTGGTGTCAAATACGCACCAGCTGAATTAGTTTATAAGACAAAATCTGGGCACACAAGTAAGTAAGGCTACGTGTACAAGAAATAAAACTAGAACTTTCCCCAATGTTTTATAGCAGCTTTAGGAATAAAAGCAGCTGTTTATAGGAAACAAAAGAAATATAACCAAGAAACATCTTGAAACCAGACATATGAGAAACATGTTTTAGAATGGTCTAAATCCACTCTTCAATTTTCTATGGGGCCAAATTCATAGGGTTTAGCCGTTTTCAACATGCTTGCCAGTAAACACTTTTTTATGTTCTTTACTGCCACACTGCTTTAACTGCATAATAATTACACACACACACACACACACACACACACACACACACACACACACAAACACATACTTATGAATCTAAGAATAGACTCTGAAATTCAAAACTTTTTATATTCCTCAATTCATGAAATAATACTATCTCAGCATTAATTTAATTCTAATAACTGTCATAAATATCTTTGAGTTTTAATGCCCAGGTTTCTCCCTATGAGAGTGAACATTAGTGACCTTATCACAAAACCAATATGATAAAAATTAAATTTCTTGCTTTATCATTAAAATCAACCTCAAATATAGACAACAGTATCATACTACAATCATCAAACTTACTAAGAGACTAAAACTTAATTTTTCCTGTCACTAAAAGAATAACTATGTAATGTCATAAAGGTGTGAAATATTGCTACAACAGCAATCATATTATGATGTACAAATGTATCAAATTAACATCTTGTACACCTTAAATTTATATAATGTTATATGTCAAATATAGTCAATAAAAATAAATAAAATTATTTAAATAAATAAATTTAAGATCTATATGTTACTTGATCAAGATTAGTAAAAAGTTAAATATATTATTTGTTTGCATTTTAATTACCTCACAACAGTCATTTTAATTGAATTTTGAATAATATTTTGTTGATTTTAGGAAAATTAATTTTGTATTTCAATTAGAATTGGGATTATAGAAGATTGAAAACACAAATTATATATATATATAAAATAAAACACTTGCTTTTTAAAAAAAAACAATAATGTAATACAAAAAAAGGGATACACCCACAATATTTAATGTCAGTCTCATATACAGTCTTTCAGGCAGGATTTTTATTCTACTATGAATATATTCATCCAGCATTTCTATTTAGGAATATCTAGGTTGTAAAGATCAATCTTGAGATGTACTCCAAATTGATTGAACTAGCTTTCAACTCATTTAAATACAAGATAAACCAATAAAATTTAGTTTTGAATTCGGGTAAAATCTTTGACTTAAAATTGTTTGTTTAATATTTGACTAAATGTGAAAGTTATATTTAATCAATGCCTTAATTACCAAATATAGAATCACCTTATAGATGTCACTAGGTAATTTTGTTACACATGCAGCACCAGTTGAAATGTTATACACACCTCAAATAATCTAAAGGTTTTCCACATCTCCAAATAAATATTGTCATTTGAAATAGATATTGCAAAAATTTTTGAAATGTTATTTAATTAATCATTATTGTTCTACAAAATGGTGCTAGTAAAAATACAGTTTATAATATAAATGTGCAAAATGATTTTAATTCAAGGAAAGTAATGTGTGTAGTTCTGTAAATCTAGTTTTCTGCTTTCATTGTCTATTTTAGTCAGTGCATGGAAGGGCAACAAAAGTCTCACTGAGAAGTAGAAAAAAAGAGAAACAAGATTGCATTGGGGAGTTAAACTCTAAATTCAACACATTATGTATAAGGGAAGATATCATTATGTAAAGATAGGATCACTTGCAAATAAAAAGAATCTGACAGTAAATGGATTAAACAATTAAATCACTAATGAAAAAAATGTGCAAACTGGAAGAATTTTTGTCAGAAATGTGTACAGAGGAAAAAGAGGAGCTTTGGCAGCAGCCCGATCTATCATTATGCAAAGAAGAGATTGCCCCAAACCAAACCTTAATCCTTCTTATGGAATGAGAAAGTGAATATATTGAGAAAATGATTCTCTTAAGGTAAATACATCTATCAATTTCAGCCTTTGGGCATTAACTATTTAGATTATATAACTACTCGACTGCTCTATTCTTCCCTCTCAGACACCGGTTCTGATCCAATTGTCAATCAGGAGTCTTCTGATAATGGTCTCTTCATGTAGCTTTCCTAAAGGAAATGTGCTATGACAGCTGTTTGTATCATAAGAAAATAAATTGGCATTGTAGCTTATATATGTCACTTCTGATTTTAATCAACATGAGCCAGCTTTGTCAAGTTCGATGAACTTAATACTATTGAACTGCACCAAGAATTTGTCCTTAAAATGCCAAAGATCAGGTCATCATATCCTTCATCGTGATTAAAAAAACATTATAAATATCGTTTTTCAAGCAATGTCTCTCTTCGACAAAATAGAAATCTCTTTTTTACAACAAATCTAATCTACAAATCCTATGCTATTGTACTATTAATAATTGTAAACTTCCAAAAAAGTATGTCCTCTAATTTGGCAAAATTTTGATAAATTTTCTAGGTCTCATTGCACTATACACTATATTATAGACTCAAAACATTCTGTAACATATCTCTTTTCTCTTACTAGAAAGTAAGCATCTTCTTTTCCTTATTTAAACATCTAATTTTATAGATAAAGAAGAAATTTTTTAAGTCTGAATAGATGTAAAGAAATTGACACATTTTCTAATTCCTTCTTAGTAGAACTCTATTGTGATTCTAAAGTATCTTTTGAAAATTCTTACATTATTTTTATTTCAAGATTTTGCTTCAAGCACCTATATCTCAGGAAGACATATGCTTGAGAAATCTTTAGGCTTTACATAATTGTCTCTGAATAACCTTTGAATTAGATTTTAATCAAAAGCAGGAATCTTTTCATGTAAAAGGTCAACCTTGTTAAAGAAAGACTGTATTTCTTTAGTATCTTGACTTTAGTCCTAATACACAGGGTAATGACTATTTCTCATCTTTGCTAGTAACTTAAAATCCTTCATTCAAGAGATATCAAAAGAAATGTTTAAATAAGCCTTTAATGTATTTAAGCTTGTATCTCTGGATTCATGTTTCCTACTCCACTTCCAACTAATCTAATAATTAAATACATAATGAGAAAAAAATAATTTCATAATTAAAATTAACACCTTATATATTTGGAGTGATGTAAGTCATATATTTATATATTTACTCTATATGTACTATCTTTACCTGCTGGATACTGATAAATCAGATCGCAAACTAATAACAGAGGTAGAAATATACATGTGTAGAACAAGGCACAGAAAAATAGGTTTGCCTTAAGAGAATCAATTGATTAATTTAAATTCAATTGAAACAATAATTAACTATTTCTTTCATGCTAAAAATAGGCTACATTGAAAATTGTACAGGATAAAAGAGTGAGGATTACACAATTCAATACAGAATTGACACATACCGTTATAAAAATATAAATGTGTCCTGATTATTGAAAAATGTGTGGGGAAGGAGGGTTTCTCCATACCACCAAGCAATGCTCTGACATCAGCTGGGTGTCCAAGAATTCAACTCATTTTGACACTATCTACCTGGATGTAACATCAGATTCCACAGTTTAAGGTTCCAGCCCTACAAGACTGCCCTCACCACTTCAGATAACACCCATTGGCTATAAATCTGAGGTTCCCGTGAACCTCTCCTCAGGTTTGAGTAATTTGCTAGTTGTTCACAGAACTCAGAGAAACATTTTACTTACTAGCTCACTGGTTTATTATGAAAAACATATAACTAAGGATTAGCCAGGTGGACAATATGCATAGAGCAAGCAATGAGCTCCCAAGCCCTCTCCAGGCATGCCATTCTCCATGAATCACCATGTGTCCATCAGCCTGAAAGATCTTCAAATGCCATCTTTATGGGTTGTTATGGAGGTTTTATTAGATAAGCAAGATGAATAACTTATTGACCATTGATGATAAACTCAATTTCTAGCCCTTCTTGCCCTCCTCAGAAAATGGGATGAGATTTAAAGTTCTGACTCTCTATTCATGGTTGGTTTCTCTGGCAAGAAGCCCCCATCCTTAAGTGTTTTCCAAAAGTCACCTCATTAATATAAACCCAGTTGTATAGAAAGGGGCTTCTTATGAATAACAAGATACCCATTTCATCTTTATGACTCTGAAGCTATTTCAGAAACTGAGGACCAGAGTCCAAAGAATATAACAAAGATGCTCCCATTTCTCTTATAACTCAGGAATTTTCAAAGGTTTGGGGAAACATGGATGAAGATCTAACGTATATGAGAAACATATTTTGTTCCTCTGAATGACCAAATATATATATACCTTACAAATCACAATATTGTTAAATTGTCAGATATGAGTGACAGGGGAACAAAGGAATGGAAGCCCAGCCCAGAGACAGGCCAGAGATCACCCAAAGAACACCCCATCTGTTAAAGAATCTCTCCTGCATCCTGAGAGACAAAGGACAGGAGGCCTATAACCTATAACTGGTTTAATCCAGCCACAGACACTTGCACAGAAGGTACTACCCTAACTTGCCCACAACCTCATTATACCCTCATTATAATATCATTCCTATGCTCAGAAGTTCATGAATCTAATTATAACAGACTGAATTCTAGGTAAGCACACACACCAGCAAAGTACTATATAGCAGCCAAATGTCAGTCAAAATGACCTCTCGTGCCAATCACTTAGGAACACCTTTGTAACCGCCGATCTTGGCCCTAATATAATACAGACCTCCCCCTTCCACAGAGTTACAGCCCTCTTTCCTTGTTATAACATGCTCCTCACCGCGGGGAACACATTTTCGTTTCCATGTGGTTAGCCAGTTTAGGCATGCCTTTAATAAATGTTACCTTTCATAACTCTCACTATGCTAGAATTGTCTCTACAACAGCAAAAAGTACAGAAAAGTACAGTGTTACCAAGACAGCACCAGAGTTCAGATTGCTCCAACGATAACAATATAAAACATGTATACCAACTTCGATGATAGAACAAATTACAAAACAACTCTAGCTACCTAGTGAAAGGAAATAACATTACCGTTGTGACAATCGGAGTTCTGGTAACACACAGGTCTCGGTCCTTATCACCAATGAAGAAATAAATTTCCACTCGGTGACAATGTGGGAAGTATTATTTATTAAAGGCACATTTTGAAGTAGAAGACAGGTCAAGCCTAACAGGCCTAAGACATGGAAATGATATTATGTACACTGATGGGAGCAGGTTACATCCAGGGAAGATAGAGAGCTTCCACCCTGGGGGAGGGAGAGGTGTGTGTTATATTAGGGCCATGATGGGTGATTTCAAAGGTGTTTTTAGGTGATTGGCAAGTGTCATCGTTTTGGTTGACACTTGGCTGCTATGCAACTCTGCCTAGTGCACATATACTTACCCAGAATCAGTCTGTCATAATTAGATTCATGAATTTAGAAGAGCCAATGGTTTTAATCCTAGCCCAAGGGCAAAAAGGACCAGTGCCCCAGCTCAATTAGGCAGGGCATAGAACAAAATCTTTGCTCTATTCAGGCTCCTCAATGGATTGGACAATGCCCAATGATGTTGGAAAGGGCAGTCTGTTTGATGCCCACCCGCATTGGGGAGTGCAATTTACTTTACTGAGTCCACAAATACAAATCTCATCTGTAAAACCACCCTCACAGACATATCCAGAAATAATGTTTAATCTGAGCACCATGTGGTTAACACATAAAATTAACTATCACACCTTCTGTGCCTCAGATTCATCATCTATAAAAAGGTGATAATAATTACACCTACCTAAAAGGATTAGTAGGGGAATTTAGTGATTTCATGTTCTTAGAACACTTAGTCGAATGTTTGGTCCATAATGGAAGCACTATACAACTATTAGTTTACCGTGGAATTCAAAAGTAAAGCTGAGGTTAAAAGATATAGATTTTTGAAGTCACCTGCATGTATAAGATGGTCAGCCATAGCAGTATAGAAGGGATTGCTCAGAATGAATGTCTGGCATGGTAACACAAACTGTCCACAGATAAGACCCTAAATGCAAAAAAAAGAAGAAGGCAATGAAAAAGATTGATTTAAGAAGTATTCAGATGAGTCAGAGCTAAAAAGGAGAAACTGGAGTCTCACAGGCCATGTAAGATAGAGTTTCAAGAAAGAAGAATTGACAACTGTAAATCAAAATTAAATTTAGACTGTAATCAAAAATAAAAATCTTTTATTTGAGCAAGGAGGAGCTGCAGCCCGGAGACACAGATTCAGGTAGCAATTTAAATTGCATTCCACCATGACATGGGGCAGGGGGCTGCCTTTTACAGCAAAAGTTTCTGCCCAGGTTCTCAATTAGGTTCGTTTTATGTGAATGAGTTATCCAAATTGTGTATTTGTAATTGGACAGAGAAGATCTCAGCTCATTGGCAGAAAGATGAAACCAGAAATTCCCTGAGGTAATTGACATCAGACAGTATAAACAAGCAAGGCATAGTGCAGGAAGTCGAGAGAGTTCAGTCTGAGATTTTCCTGGGATACAGATTACATGAGAAACTCCTGTCAGTAAATGGCCGCTAGGCTCTTATTATTTATAAAATTTGGGTCCTTAGTTGACTATGAGGAGTCCATCTCAGCAGGTAATTTTTTGCTCAGGGTTCATATAAAATGAATCTGTCTTCTCGGGGTCCACACCACCCATATCGAATACACAAAGAAGTGGCAAAGTAATTGGACTGAAAAGAGGTCAATAAAGTTTTGGTTTCCAATAATGAAAACTGTTTCTAAAAATAGGTCAGGACTCTGGTTCTACTTCTCTCTTCGTCTCATGGTTTCACCTTCCTCCTGTTGGCCTTCTTATCGGGCAAATAGAAAAAGACACTTAGTGCTAGAAGTCCAAAAAAGACACAACATCCAGAAGTAAGAAAAAAAATTTTTTTTTTCTTTTGAAATACATATCACTTTGCCCAGAAGTGCTCCCTCCTGCAGATTTTCCTTCCTTAATCATTGGCCTATAGATAACCAAATCATTTGCAAAGAAAATATGGTCATCACTAGCTTAGATCATTGTGGCTTCTCCCCTGATACTGAAGATGCTACTAGCTCTCCCTGAATCAAATGGCTGTGAAGTAGAGGAGACTAACTTCCAACTAGAGTCATTTTAGGAAGGAAGAGATAAAAAGGATGAACACTCAATAAATAACTTTCCTGAATCACTGCATCTCACACTTTAATGTTCATGTGACTCACCTAGAGATCTTAATAAAGTGCACATTTGTAATCAGTGAATCTGTAGGGCATCTTAGATCCTGAAGTTCTAATAAGGTACAGGTGGTACTAATAATTCTGTCCCTGGGACAATAATTTGAGCAAGAAGCTGTGATAAAAGTCATTATGCACTTACTATGAATTTGGTCTTCAATGGTACTTGAAATATGAAGTAAAATAATCATGGTTTCTGTCCTCAAGGGGATCAAGTCTACTGAGGGATTTATAGTCTAATGATAGTACAGATTCCTAGATTGAAAAATATATATATATTTATACACACACACACACACACACACACACAAAATTCTGAAATTAGAAATATGATTACACAGAAACCCTCAATATGAAGTAAATTATATTTTATATTGTAATCTCCTTCTTACAGATTACATGTTAATCCCAGTCACTTTGCGAAGATCTTTTAAAGCATTAACTCATTTATTCCTTTGTGAATTTATGTGCTATGGAGGTATGCATTATAGTTTCTATCTCTTTAGGTATGGAGATACAGAAAGCCCTTATTTTAGTTAATAATTTATAGCCTGTCTAGTCACCAAATTATTTGAATTTATAAAATTATTCCTGATTTCCTTGGATATTTTATAGCAAACATGTACTTTATTATAATGACAAAATAATAGCATTATATATTTGTGGAAAAAAATTTTTAAGAGTTTACAATGTAATAATTGGTTATTGTGTTAGTCCAGGTCCTCTGAGAAGCAGATACCAAAACAAGATTAAATGAGAAAGAAATGTCATAGGAAAAAATCTGTGAGAGAAAATGGGGAGGAAGGTAGAGGAGATTTGCAGTCATTAGGCCATGATACAAGTCTCCCTGCTAGAGAAAGAGAACAGAAGAAGGAAGAGAGAAAAGTTAGTTAGCTACTTGTTAGTTAGCTAGTTAGTGGAGGCATCTCAGACTGCCATGGAGTTCAAAGAAAAGTTAGACAAGATCAGTTCCTAAACCCAAATCACTCCGCAAAGGAGTTCTGCATATTCCAGGAACGTGCCTGCCTCGGTGACCTGGCCATAATTGATCATTGGCAGAGAACAGCCTGAGGGAAGCCCATCTGCGCAAGCAGCAATGTGGATTTTAGAGGACAACTTCTAGGCCCTTGGAGACATACGCTCCTTTAAGCGTCTCAAGCAGCTAGAGATCTGAGAGACACATTCTCATGGCCATCGTGGTTATATCAAAAAGATATATGAAAAGACAATGTTCTTTGCAGAGCTAGTAGAGCCCAGCTAAATTCCATACATTTAAGGTTGTTCTGTGACTGTTTGGGGGCGGTGATTTGAACGTCAGTGTTGCCCCAGCGGCATTGCGGGGGGATAACAATGCAGAAGTGTAATTAGCACTTTTCCTTTTGGTTCTTCTCCACTGACTCAGCGAAGAATCACAGGTCAATGAGATTTAGAAAAGATTAAAAGTATATTTTAGAAAGACAGAGCACACTCCAAGGGAGGAATGAGATTTTAGCAAAGAGAGCTATAACCAAAAATTGGAAGGTCTGTATTATATTAGAGCTGAGATGGGTAGATACAAAGGTATTCCTTGGTGATTGGCACGTGAGGTCATTTTGAGTGACTTGGTTTCTGTATAACTCTGCCTAGTGTTCATATACTTATCTAGAATTCAGTCTGTTATAATTATATTCATAAACTTCCAGGCATAGTCATGGTATTATAATGATGATATAATGAGGCTGAGGTCATGGGCAGCTTAGGGTAGTACCTTCTGAGCACATATCTGTGGCCAGATTAAACCAGCTATAGATTATGGTCCTCTTGTCCTTTGTCTCTGGGGATGCAGGAGGGATTCTCTAACTACCAGTAGGGTGTTCTTTGGGTGGTCTCTAGGCTGGGCCTCTATATCTTTGTTCCCCGGCCGTTCATGTCTGACTAGCTACCTAGCAGTTCCATTTAACCATACACATGAAATGACAATTCATCTACAATTGCTGTTAGCCTATGCTCCCTGACATCTTAAAAA
Source organism: Pteropus vampyrus (assembly GCF_000151845.1). Classification (NCBI taxonomy): domain Eukaryota; kingdom Metazoa; phylum Chordata; class Mammalia; order Chiroptera; family Pteropodidae; genus Pteropus; species Pteropus vampyrus. Next base: position 21,812,770 of record NW_011888785.1, on the reverse strand, counting down.
CAATTCCAATTTGTTTTATTGTGTGCATAAGAAAAATATTAGAATTAAAATTCCAGCATGTGTGATAGATAGTAAAACCAGATATGCTGAAAGACGCAATTCAATACATTACAGGAAAGCCCTGAATGCTTTATCACTACAGCTACTTACTACTGAATTTTATTACTTATGTAGCACATTAAGAAACAGGTAAGAGAAAGCTAAAATGATGAAAATTACATCTGGAAAACTCTCAAAGTGTATGACACATAAGCACAGAGCAGGTACTGAAGACAATATAAAAATTATAATGCTAAATTATTTATAGATGAAATCTTGATATTAAAACATAATATATTTTATGGGTTCGACGTTGATTTCTTCAGCAATACGTACTACTTTCCTTTTCTTGAAATTTTTATATTAAAAAGTCAATTCAGGATCACCAAAAATTATTTGGTCTCTTGAACTTTCAGTCACTATTTTGATTTCAGTAGTGTGTCCATTCTACTGAAAGAGTGAACAAGATGCTCAAATGTTATGAAACATCAATAACCATTCATGCTAGCATGGGAGAAGAGAACAACTAATTTAGCAAAGCATCAAGACTTGACATTAAACTGCTCCAAATGACAATTTCTGAAAAGCAAAAACAAAACAAAAAATAACAGCTACTTTGTGCACTGTGTTCAGGAATGAGGTTTTTCTTCTGCGATCAAGACTTTTGAGCAACCACAAGTCAGAAACAATTTTTCAAATAGTGAAATTAATTTTGAAAATGTAATCTGCAGTAGCAAATCAAATGATCAATTTTATGTGTGCATTAATGTAAAATACACTTTTGGTTTGTCATCACGCAAGTTGGTTTGTCATACAAAATTAATCAATT
>NW_011888785.1:21806788-21810927 GCF_000151845.1 Pteropus vampyrus | reverse complement strand
CAGAACACTCCACAGAAATTCAGTTTCCAATAATCAGGTACTTATACATTAAAATAAATATGTAATTAGATCAAACAAAATAAGGAAGCAAATTCCTATTCTTAGATTTTACTATTTGTGACTGTGTTTAACAAAGAGCTATATTTGAAATACGCCTCAGAAAAAAGTGACATAACTTGCTGTAAATATTTATGGGACAAACTCATAAAATTACCAACTTTTCTTTGATAGTAAATTCAAATAAAATTGGCGTGTGTATGTGTGTGTGTATGAGTGTGTGTGTGTATGTGCGTGCGTGCGTGTGTGTGTGTGTGTGTGAGAGAGAGAGAGAGACAGATAGACAGACAGACAGACAGACAGAGATTTTGTTACCATTTGTCTGCCACAGATCATTAAAAGAGGGCCAAGCAGGCTCTCCATATCCAACCATGTCACTGTTCCAAGACTCTTTAGAAAGTTCCATTTAAGTTTAGAAACAGAGAATCACAAGGAGCTAAATTATTTAAAAGAATAAGGTATTGTGAAGAGAATTAGTTCAGAGGAAACAGAACTTGCAAAAGCCTGGATACAGGAAAGTGGTTGCGCTTGCTGATTTGAGGAAATGAATGGCAGTGAGGCTAGACAGTGGCTTTCAAAATACTTGACTCCTACCCACTGTATGAAGTTAAGTTTATATTGCCACCTACTATGCACCCAGACACCAGACACAAACACGCATATTTAACTTAAACAAAAGTTTTATGAAACATTTTCCTTACTACATGTTATACACTTTGATCTTCATTTCAATTATTCTTTTCTCTCTCTCTCTTTCATTCTTAATGGAAGTAGAGGCCTCTAAGTTGATTTCACAATCTCCTAATTAATGGGCCACCCTGCAATTGACAGAACAATGAGATAGAGAAGAGTATGGTGGAGTCTGGTATAAGATAATGATGGCAACCAAAATAGGCAGTTCTCAGTGTGAGTAAGTTTTGTAGGTCACTAAAAAGAATTTGCTTTAGCAAATTTAGCAAATAAACGTACAAATTTATTACAAATAAATATGCAAATTGGAATTTCAGATAAATAACAAATAACTTTTATTATAAAATGTCTCATCTAAAACAAGTATCACAATAAGACAATCCTTACACCAAACATATAACATGTACCCTATATTTTATCTGGCAATCCTAATCTAAGAATGGTGGGAAGACTTTCAAAGATTTTAATCCAGAGAGATAAATGTAGAGATAAATTATCTGATTTCCTTTAAAGGTCCCTCCAGTTGCCATGGGAAGGATTGGAGAGGCAAGAAGAGAAGCTTGGGAAAGAGGCTTCTGTATGAGAGGCTATTCTAACTGGCCGGGAGGGGAAGTGGGGAGAGAACATTGAGAGAATATCATGGACCTTAGAATATTGGTTTAACATAATTTAAGACAGTGAATTTCAGCAATATGCCAGGTCTCAGAGCAAAAGAGGATTAATTGAACTAAGCCTATCACATAATAATATATTTATTATACACATGCTTTATATTATAACTTTATTTCTCAACATAACATCAGTTAAAATATTGATATAATAAACATAAATTTTACAACTCTTCCATTTGAAGAACATCCTTGTATTTTTAATTCTTTTTTATTTTACCTGATCTCATGGAGTGAAGCCTCAGCATAAATCAAGCCTTCTGGGACTGAGAGTCTGGAGGTTTGAATGTGCTCTCAGTTCCAAGGAGAGGAAAACAGACCCAGGCTGCTTATCACCACAGATCGTAACATAGTCTGTGCTATTGCCTCAGTGGATAGCCCTTGAGGTTCTGGGGGAAATTTAGAATAAAAATTTTTATGTGGTAACATGTTTTCAGAGATATCATGTAGTGCTATTTATTTATTTATAGGTGTCTTGACTTAAGTGATTTTTAAAAATTATTTTAAAAATAATTTGGTGTCATGGCTTCTTAGAGAATAGTAAATATAATCATAGTTCTGTCTTTAACTCTAGTAAGTCAAACAGTTATTAAAAATTTTTTATTTTAATTTTTCATAATTATTTAAAAAGTAATTTCTTAGAATCATACTCTTAGAGCATTGATAGCCCATATATTTACTAATTTAACATTTCAGTTCAAAAATGTTATGTTTCAATACCCCTTCAACTAGATTTTGGAAACCTAACTCACTCTAATTTAGAGAGACTTAGTTTCACAGCATAATCGTCCATAAAATTGTCCTAGGATTTCTTAGTAGCCCTTTAAAGGAAGCAGCTAAAGCACTTAAGCTTTATGAAATAAGTTAAACAAAGAAAGTCTATTGTTCTTTAAAAGTTAACTAGCATCAGCTAAAATAGCACAGGACAATTCTTGGGGTAAAAAAAAAAAAAATGTAGGTTGAGGAAATCTTATTAGAACATCAAAATTAATTCTATCAGGAAGTCTGAATAAATTATAATCTAAAAAGATAATGCCTAATTACATTAAACATAACAAAGGAGTCCCAAGTAACATGGTAAATGATAGAATTCTCCTCCTATAACTGTAATAGTTCATGGATTAGCCAATATCACAACTGCTTTTGATCTTGGCATTTTATAGAAGCACAATAAATGCATTATATATAAAAGTTCAGTTGAGTCATAAGCTATTTCCATATGCCTATTAGGCTTTCATAGACATAGTTATAATAGGATTTTTTTTTTTTCACATTAAATTGAAGCCACCTTTCATTTCACTAAGCATTCAGGAGAATTTAGATTTCTTTAGAATTAGAGCAATTATAATCTACATACTTCCCCTCTCTCAGCAATTTCCTATTTAAAGTGAATCCAATTATCCCTTTTTTATTTTCCTAATATTAATAAAACCTCATGTTAATCAATAACAAGGCTATTCATCATGAGATTGCCATAACCTGTGGTGAAGACCGTATTTCCAATTCTTTAAACCAATTCCTGGTTTAAGTCAATTCAGGGATCCTTCAAATCATGTCAAATTAGATAACCTAAACTAAAAATGCACAGGTCTAAATCATTAAAAATCATTAAGAAATCCCTGCAGTGTGATATAATGCAGTTTGTTCCAATAGATTATCTTATTTTCATAATCTGATGATACCATAATTCTTTTTTCAAGTATTGATATATTTTAAATTTTTTAGATCTGAATCTTTTTAAGCCAATTCATAATCAAAATGTGATTTTGTTTTTGATGTATAAAATAGCTGTAATTACAATACCTACAGGAATGCTTTAGCAATTTATGAAAATCAAAAAGAATTAAAAGACAATTCTATTTGATCATGGATTAACAACAGTTTACCCATTCATTCACTATGTTTTAATCTATATAACCCATTTTGGAAGGGGATTTGTTGTTCACCCACTACTTAAAAACCTAGCAGCCTCGGTAATGTGTTGGAACACTGAGCTGTTGCTCTGAATATTTTCTTTCCATTTATTTTATTTATAATATAAGAGACCATGAAGAAATACATTAATACATTAATATATTAATAAATTAACCAAAACTTCCCAGTTAGGCATGTCAGGGTTCTCTACCATTCTGGAATACTATAGAGTTTTATATCCTAAAATCTACCAACAATAGCAATGCTATAAAGCCTATAGATATATTGGTAGCCATGGCAACCATTATTATAATACAGTTGACAAAGATTTAGCAACAAGGATGTTCATATCAATATATAATGTGAAGCAATGGAAAGAAAATCTAAATAATCTACAATTACAAATTATGGCACAAATTAAATAAGACATAGAAAAAAGTTAAGGGGCAAACAATAAAACAGTAATTATCAAATAAACCTATTTTGAGCAGGAAAGGCATGTATGCCTTTCTCTAAAAAGATAAACACAAGAATGTTTATAACTAATGTCCTCTGAGTAAATTATGTGCCATTTACTTACTCTTTTTTCACAAAAAACATCTTCCCAGTTATATTTCTATGATGATTATATATTATAATAGAGTTTTTAAAAATCCAATATAAGAGATTTTTAGAAAAAGTTATTTTGTAGTTTTAAAATATTGCTTGTGCCAATAAAATTTTGCCAAAGACTATTAAATACCATGCCTTCAGAAACCTAGAGCCTGAACATATATGTTCCTTTCTCTCCCCAAGGAACATATAAATTAA
>NW_011888785.1:21788914-21805308 GCF_000151845.1 Pteropus vampyrus | reverse complement strand
AAGTATTAATATCGGGTTATAGATATGTACACTCTCCAAATTACAAGTTTGGGAGTAATAAAACATAAAACAGACATTGATCCTTTTGAAAGTAATGATTCATATCTGAAGAAAACTTTAACACACTCCTGAAAAGCAACAAAAGTAGATGATTGTAAAGATTTATCATTCTTTTAAATAGGAAGAACCAAAGTCTTACAGATATCCATTATCTTTAATTATTTATGAATTCAAAATAGAATCCTACAAAATGTCAACAGGTATTTCTACAGAAGTAGACAAGTAGATTCTGATGTTCACATGGAAAAAATATAACTAATAAGAGCAGGGAGAAGCCTGAAAAAGAAATAATATAGGACTAGCCTTACTAGATATTATACTGTATCATAAAACTTCAAAAATTAAGAGATTTGGCACACGAAAAGACAGACAGGAAATGAAACAACAAAGCCAGAAATATAACCATGCACATTTGGAATTTTAGTATATGTTAAAGGCAGCCTTTTAAATCAGTAAACTAAAGATAGAGTTTTTAATAAATGGTGTTGGGTCAAATGGTTACAACTTGTAAAAAAAAAAATCATATTAGACTCATGCTTCACACCATACACCAGCATAAACTACAAATGGATAAAAGATCTAAATGTTTAAAAAAGTAAAGAAACTATAAAGTCATTAATAATTTTATAGTAGGAGAAGCCTCTGTAAATAAAACTTAAAACTTAGACACCATAAAAAAAGATGGATACATTTGATGGATACATTAGAACAAAAAACTTCTAGGATGGAAGACAATATCAGCAAAGTCAAAAGACAAATGACAATGTTAAGACCATCAGGTAAGAAACTAAACATTTATGTACTTCCAAATATCATTGCACATATAACTTTCAAGTTATGGAGAGAAGCACCAAACATAACAATGGAGCGTTAGATAGTCATTATAATTTAGTGGTCAAGCTCAGCGTTCATAATGATAGTTCATCAATCTATGAGCCTCCTGAGCTGATAAATAATGAAGTCCACAACATTATCTAGAACACATTCTGGAGAGAAAAAATATATAACTTGAATCCATCAAGCTTTCAGATTCGCATTTACAAAACATATAGGAGATAGAGAAATATAAGATATCTCAAGGAAACAAACAAATTAAGACAGATCATTCTGCAGGAAAAATAGACTCATCTCTTTAATAAGTCTTTGAAATGGAAACTAAACCAAACAAACAATAAGAACAAACAAATAAAAAACTGTTTTAGATTAAAAGAGACATAAGAAATAAATGGAACATATGAATCTGGACTGAAGTTTGGCTTAGTTAACTACACCAGCTATTAAGGATGGTTTGCGTAAAATTAGAGAAATCTGAATCTACTCATAAGATGAATATATATTAATATGGAAAATAATGATTATTAATGAAAATTTGCAATTTGCAAAAAAACATGGCAGTCCGATCTCATTTTATACATATATATTATGTATACACATATGTAGAAGATATAAATACAGAAACAATTCTTTAAGGATATCAATCAGGATTTTTATGAGTAAAAACATCTGTGTCATCCTAATACAGAGGATACTTTTTTACTTTTGCTTATGTGTTTTTTTTTTCCTACAACAAATATATGCAACTTATAATAAAAGGCTGCTTATAATCTTTAAAAAATAATTGGTTCTAAAACATTAAAAACACTTCTTTTAAACATAGTGTCATCTTTTTGGTCATTCTGAAGAAATATATGGGTTTCTTTGACATGTGATTCTCAAAATTCTTCTATTTCACAAGATGTACTTATGTTTTTACAAGTTTTTGAAACCTGAAGAAGAGTAACTATAAAAGCATATTTTAAACACTGTGAACATTTTATGAGAGAATTGATTTTCTCTCTGCATAATAACAATAATTTCGGCAGAGCTGCTTAAGCTTTTTTATTCTGTTCTCTATTGATTATCTCCCCTTCTGGGTTGTCTCTTAGGCTTTAATATTTTGAGGTGAGGAAATAATTATTTTAAACACCTTTGAGGTACTTTGTTCTGCTTTCCTGGGCTTCCTGATTTTGTGAACAGTTTTATCTTATTCCAGGACTCGGGTCATATAGTTTGGTCTCATAAATATTTAAATAGGCATTATCAATATTAGTCACATTTTCAATAACAACCCTTCATAAAAGTAGAGTTGCTGCCACCTATAAAACCTAATTGACACCTTTCGATGGATATTGTTTTGAGAGGAGCTATAAAGAACAAAGTAGCAGGCTGACAGCTGCAGTAAAGGGAACATAACTCCATCCCAGGGAAGGCCAATGATTGCCACTGCGGCGACAATCTCCAGGTGGTTTCATTTATCTCTCTGATACCTTTCAAATACCTCTTTAGCAAAATGCCTTGAGCAAAACACACAGATTTCCAGGTGTGGTTATACTAGAAGAAAACGAGATGTATAGAATCTTTTCAGGAAATAGTTCCAAAAATTCATATTTGTAGGAAAGCAGTTTAATTATTTCCCTTCTAAAAGTTTACTTCCTACAACTTCGACTATCCTTGTGTGGTCTTGACCATTCACTATCTGTCAAACATTAAGGATCAAAAGGAAATTCTCTTTAATCATGCCTCCTTCTGCTGTAAACTAAGAATAACAGATTACAGGACTCAATTTAAGCTTCAATCCTAATGGAAATAAAATTTATAGAACAGAATTACCAGGATTATATTTATTTGTTAAATGTAAATTTGTTCAAACAGAAATCTCCCTGTGAAAACTTTTATGGTGCATAATGGGTGCTTCCTCATGCCCTGCAGAAACTTAATCCAGTGGTAGTCAAGAATAAACAAATGAACTCTTCCCCCCTTAAAAAAAGGAAGGAAGAGAAAACAATGCACTTTCTCTCTATTAAAATATAGGATTCGCAATCGGATCACATGGTAATTGTCTACAGATATTACAAACAACAGACATTCAAGACCACTTGATGAACCAAAACCCCTCTAACTTCTCTCGCCTCTCTAAGAATGTGCTCTATTTGGTGTGCGTTTTGTGTTTTGCAGCTGTAGCTGCAACGACTGGGGAAAGCTGGAAAAAGATATTAAAAAAAAAAAAAAGCCAAAAAAAAAAAAAAGAAAAGGAGAAGGTAGATGGAGGATTGTTTCTGTTTTGAATTAATAGAAAAACTAGCAAAAGACCATTTCCCCCACCTGTATCTATATCAGTGCTATTTATTCCAATATGGAAATAATTTGAACTGATATACACAGAGGAGAAAAAAAGGAAAAGAGAATAAACTATGACCAGACTATTAAACTAATCTATCCTAGTTTACTCATTTAAAAATGTGAAAAACAAAACCATGTAACTGGAGCATCACTGCCACCCTTCTCCCTGCTTATCTCATACTTCATTTGCCATCTGTGCTATGTGTTTTGCCTCCTTTTTTCCCCTCTTAATTCATTATCTTATCTTCTTTTTTCCGGTTCCCTGACCCTATGAACGGTTGGTCTGTTTCATGTTCCTAGACACAATATTCCTGCTCAAATTTGATGGGCGACATAAGGTTTGTGTATTCAAATACCATTTTATGCACTGTTCCACACTTCTCATCCTTAGGATCATTAGTCACAGTATGAGTTCCATGCTGTGCCCAGAATGTCTCAGCTGATAATGACATACTCAAAGAGCATTTGAGTCTCTATTTTACTAACAAAGTATCAGTATCCCACACAATTTGTCCCTTGTGATTCGACTCTTTCCGAAGCTTAAGTCTTAATATATAGGCAACATTTATCTCTTTAGACTTTCCAAAATGTGTTTTGGTCAACTGACAGTTTTTCAGGGTTAATAATAGAAAAAAACATTTTTCCCCCCCTAAGCTTGAGGTTAGCAATGAAAAATTTTACATAGGCTAGAATGTTCAAATACATTATTTCAAACTGATTCAGTTTTAATCATGCATGCCATCTATGGAATGACACAGTTTAAAAATTTGAAGAAAGGAGGAAATAATAATTAAGTAAAGATTGAATGAAAATTATTTTAATGGTACAAACCATTAATTTTTGTCACAGCAATCTGAAAAGATTGTTAGAAAGCCTGAGAAGGAAAAAATATCTAACATTATCTCAGCTTGATATCTACAAAGTTTCTATGAGATTACATTGATCTTTATGAAGATATCACAAAAATCCCAATAGAATGAAAGTTGATATGTTGGAATCTGAAGAAGAGAATATGAAAATTGCACAATGGTAGAAGTAAATTAAATTTATAAACCTTATCATAAATTAAATTCTAGTTTAGCAGAAATGCCCTTATAATTTTCTATGTTCTACATGGCCTCTGGCCACTTTTTTGTCATGGTAATAGGCATTGTGTAATTACATCTCCGAAATACCTCCCTAATGAACCATGCCTCCTGAGAGTTACATCCTTGTATAGTCTTTTCCAACACTGAATCTGCGCTGACTCTGTATAATCAAAAGATTGTGACATAAATAATGATGCATGAGTTCAAGGCTAGCTTTTAAGCCTTGGACTTTTAGAATGCTCACTTATTATAATAGCTATGTAAAAAGTCTAAAAACTAAGATCACTATGCTATGAGAATATTCAAGCTAACCAAGTAAAGAGGCCATATGGAGAAATAGCCATCTCAGCCCAGCTGTCACATGTGTCATTAAAGCAATCACCTTGAATATTCCAGCTCCAGCGGATCTCAAAGAGAAGAAAACAAAAAACTAAAACTGCAAACTCACGGCCCTACTTGAGCTATCCCAGCCATCTCCAGACATTTGTCCCACTCTAGGTAAGGCCTCACAGATGAGCCATATCTGCTGTGGCCTGCCTGAATTCCTAACCCATACAATTTCAATCAAAATGTAATGTGTGCCATTAAATGTTGGAGTAATTCACTATGCAGCAATAAATAACGAACAGAATTTGGTTCTTAGGAGTGGGGCAGTTGCTGAAAAAAATTTAAAATATGTGACAGTAGCTTTCCCACCAGGCAGTGAGTGAAAGCTGGAAGAAATGGTTATTATAAGCTGGAAGGGACTCAAGAAGACTGTTGAAGAAAAAACTCCAATTATATGCTGATGGAAGACTTGCAGAGACTGTTATCTGTGGTAATGTGAAAAACAGAAAGGGATTATAAAGATCTTGTGGATAATTAAGGAGATTTCAACATTGAATATTGAAAGTTATACCTTACTTTTTCTAGATATTTATTATATAATTTGGAAGAGAAAAATGCCTTTAAGGAAAAGTAGTTCTTTCTTTGAACATAATTTAGAGGACATATATAGGAACCAGAAATTACTATGTTCGAAAATTAAAATATTCTTAAATATTTTAAAGTAAGAAATAGGCAAAAATAAAATCCAAATCTAGGTCCTTTATTAAGATCAATGGTGCTGCCCCACAGAAAATTTCTGCTACTCCAAAGACCTTAGGTGTCTTATCTTAATGACATAGTTTATTGAATCTCTCATTAATAGTAGGGGTACTAAGGATTTTAAGGAAATTGTTCCACAATAGCCTGACATGAGGCTCAAAATAGAGAGTAACCTTTCTGAAAGAGATTTGTGGTGTAGCTTTTGTTTTATTTTTTTGTTTTTGTTTTTCCTTTTGTTTTATTTAGTAAATGCCAATATTATTAATAGGAAGCTCAATCTTAGATCACAGGAAAATGATATTGGAAATCCCTATTTCTAATTTAGGTAAGTATTAAAGATAAACTTAATTTGTTTTGTATTATGGTGAGTGATAGCATGCCTTATATAAATTGCCTTCAAAAGGACCAGGAATCCCTGATTAAGATTATGTACCCTTCCCATTTAAACCAGGAAGTTTGGGATATTTGACAAAATTCTTATTGTATTCTTGTAGTGCCCAATATTACATAGGTGTATTAGCAGTTGCTTTAAAGGTATAAAATTTTTGTATTACTGAAATTCTAATCTAGAAGCTCAAGCTACTTTATGGATGAAGAAAAAAGTAACTAACATCATACATCTTTCCTTTTCTTGTACTCACTCTGTTTTTCATATTTATGTCTTTATTCCTCATTTTTTAATTCATTTCTTCCTTCAACTACCTAACTCCATCTGTTCTCATTCTAATCTCCTATACATATCAGACACATGACTATATCAGATCAATGATGAAACAACTCATCAAGTCCAAATTGAACTATCAGAGAAGTTCCTTATCAAGAAAAGATTGAGAAGTGGCTGGGTAATAATTGCATTCTTCACACTTTCATTTATTTAATGACAAAACTTAGAAGACAAAGAAAAGAAAAATATTCACATATCATTTTGTTTTTCTAAAATACTGTTTTTAATGACCATAATATCATAATGCTATGGGGACAATTACCACAGAATATTCTATGATAACTACATTTATTTTAACAGAGAAAAGCAAGTACATCCAAAATATAGATGACTTCACAAAATTAGGTCATGTTCACAGAGTGAAAATGGTTTTGAATATTAAGTACACACTAGTTTACCCTTAAGAAAACTTCCACTTGAAAGTAAAAATTAATTATAGGAAATTAAATTGTATTAATCAAGATTAATATTCTAATAAGGTTATGTCCTCAAAAAGTATTATTTTTAAAAATACTTACATATTTGAGAGGCTGAGAAAAATAACAAATGCACAAGTACTAAATTTTAAACCACTTAAATTGCTTCTTTCTAATCGATTATGGCAACTTTTTGTAGTCCCTGAAACATCAAATGTCCAAAAATATTAGAATGATTATTCTCAAAATATCCTCCACAAGGAATTGTTTAGAATGACCAAATATTTGTCACATATCACATGTCAGTAGACATAAAAAATGCACAATATTAGTTTCCATCTAACGAGTTATATAAAACTTAGGACAAAACTGTGTTATCTGAACATATTTACTTAATCATTTCTAACGATTTGCTCTCAGGCAAATTCACTTGTTCACCAGTATTATGTTCTTAACATTCACATAGGCAGTTATGTTGTTTACTCAATTTCTCCCAATTCCATTGTAATATTTTATCATGAATTGAATTGTTAGCCTCTAAATCATTTCCATGGGACTCTACACAATTTGTCAACACCAATAAGAATAGATCTCAGCATTTTACACATGGTCTTACACAGCTTTATCAGTAGATTGTCACCCACCTCTCATGGACTAATAGACCAATAGTGAACATGGCATCAAAGACTCCGAACTGATTTTCTCTTCACATATACACCCGTTCCTCTATTTGCACCAATTATTCATTCCACGCGTCTTTTTCTAACACGGAAGAAAAATGCATATAAAGAGTCCTACAGTACACAAAAATAATAATAATAAATACTAAAGAAATTTATAAAGAAATATGTCATAAAAATCTTTATTTTACATATTTTTACAAAAGAAAAGCTAATGAAAATTCAGAAAAAACAAAATAAATTTTATTTGCCATTGGTATTTGTACTATAATCTAAAGCAATAAACCTTCCCTTTTTATTTGGCACAAAGTCACTATCCATCACTCAAAATATTTGGAAGTACTACATTGGTTTTATTATTTTTGTTTATATTTTTAGATGATCTTTTTCAAATCTCAACTTTTGCTAAGTTTTCATAAATTCTTCAATGTTCATTGCAACATTTTTTCAAATTTTTTAAAATTTTAAGGCTCATTGGATATTTAGATTAATATCTAAAATTTCAGTTTCCAGTTGTGTAGCCAAATGAAGAAATTTGTAAATATTTTCTGCAGTAAATGAAACTGGTTCACGGTCACTGCCATATTCATTGGAAGAATGGGTTTCAGGTATTAAGTGAATTAATTCATTATCTGTTAATTCTTGATCAACCAGTAATTTGTTAATAACATCTACATTCAAATTGTTAGAGCTTTCTTTTTGAAATTTATTTAATAATTTAGTAATGCCATTTAATCCTTCTTTAGTTGTTGGAACCATATTCCTTGGTACAACCACTTCTGGCCATATTGCTTTCCAGCAAGCATTTAAATTTGATGGCTTTATATCACTCAAAGCTAAAGCAATATTCTTGATATAACTTAAAATTGTGTACTGTATTTATTCCAGGCTTCTGTAACTGTGATTCATTATCTTCAGTTTACTAAAAATATCATAAAAATTCCATTTAATTAATCTTAAAGATGGAAATAATGCCTTCATCTAAAGATTGGATCAATGAAATTGTATTTGTTGATAAATATAAAACTTTTATATTTGGATGTTCTAAAAAAATTGTATGGATGACTAGGTGCCTTATCTAAAGGTAAAAGTATTCTAAAAGGAAGACATCTTTTTTTTTCATATAATTTTCGGCTTCTACAGCAAAACATTTATAAAACTAATTCTAAAACACATCAGAAGTCACCCATGCTTTTGTATTTGCCATCCAATTAACAGGAAGATCATTAATACTGTGTGTTAGTATTAGTTCTTTGTATGTTGCTGAGTTAAGCTATTGCTTTTTAGAAAGAGTAATTGCCAGTAATGGAAATGTAAAAGATAGAACAGCATAAGATGAGACTGAATAAATGGAAACTCCGTATAAAAAGTCTACGTAAACTGGAGGAATATTTACCGAGTATAAAAAAACTCCTGTAAAAAAAAATACTGCATAAATCTAGGGGTGGGTGTGATCTACTTGCTATTATTGTGTTTTCAGAGTCATACATTGATTATTACCTTTTTCAGCATGTAGCATTCAAACTGTGTTTTAAAAGGCTATTATATATTTTTTCTGTTCTTCTACGATATTTATCAATTTGCTTCCCCTGATAATATAAAAGAAAACACTGTAGAAAAGTATAAATGTTAATATTAAATTGAATTTAATAACATTACAAATGAAATTTTGAAAGATTCGTAATAAAGAGCAAATATACTAGGAAAAACACTAAGAAAATATAATAGGAAAAAAGCTAGTACTTGCCTTTTAGTAATCTAATACTAAATTTTACTCAGTCAAACCTTTCTGACATCTTTTTTATAAAACGAAGATTAAAACATTGTTACTTAAACACAGATAATATGTGAAATTTAAACTGACACTATCTTAATTCTCATACTAGAGTATTACCTTATTGAAATGACAAACTATAAACTTTTTAGTTTTTACCTATGAAGATAAGTTGTGACACATGTAACAAGAAAAATATTACAGCAAAATTCTGCTATAATTTCAAATTCATTTAGTCATCCAATTTTCTGTGTATTGCTAGAACAACAGATTCAGATAGAATAGTATGAGTTTTAGTACCTAGCCTAAGAATAAAAGAATAAAAATCCATTCAGAAGGCTAATGAATTTGGTGATGATGTGCCCCTGGATCCTCTGCATTCTAGTAGCTAAGCTGGAATAAGATTTTGAGACATTAAAATTAATTTTTTTCTTTAAAAACTTGAATAAACATATTTATTTAAACCATTAGATTTGGCACCACCTTTTTTCTGATAATGAGTTTTGAAGCTGAGTAAGATCTGGGAAAATACCATTTTGTGGCCAAAGTAGAAAAAAGACAAATTAATAACTTTATGCTTCAAAAGCTTTGCCCACAAGTACATCTTGATCTTCAAAAAAATATATGTTGTTGTTCTTTTAGGCAAAAATAATATTCTCAAATAACAAAATTGTATCTTTTAAATTTAGCACAGTGGGTTTCAAGCTGAATCTTAAAAATATGTAAGAATTAAAGTGACACAGTGCTTCCGATAAGTGAAGGCTTATTATTTCACAGTTAATCTTTCTATTCTTTAGACAGAATGTCCAGAAAAAAAACTTTTTTCTAATCTACCTTATCTGATCTGCTATATCTTTATTTTTTCTGTTTTCTGAAATTCTCAGAGTTGTCTTTCATTACGTTGAACATCTTAAACATAGTTACATTAAGTTCTACATCTAATGAACTCTTAATCTTTAGTCCCTGTGGATCTGTCTCTATTGTTGGCTATTTCTGTATGCCCATTCATGTTATCCTGTCTCATTTGTTTGCATATTTATGTATTTATGACCTTTGTTATCTACATTACAAATATTCCTCCTCCCCCCCAAAAAAATCACAAAGTGATTATTGAACTGAATAGAGTTACAGTAATTTCTAATACTTAATTTTCATACTATCCAAGGAATAAATAGGTATTATAAAAAAAAAAAAAAAGACTCACTTCAATTACAGGGTACTGACACCAGATTTAGAGATATCTCAAAGAATTGCATTTAGTCTATTTGGTTAGGTCATTGCATAGTCATACAGTATTTAAAGGGATGCTCCCCACTCTACCAGTTATCTCTTTTTTTTCCCTAAAACTGAACATATATATCCTCCTTAGTTTATATGGGAAGTGTGTTTATTTAAACTATTTATTATAATTTTCTAGCAAATATGAACTTGAAAATATCTAATAATATGTATAAATATGTAAACTACACTTTGACTTACATTATCTTAGTAATAGATTATCACAAATTTGTCAGGAAAGAGAGAGTAACATAAGTAATTTCTGACTTGTTGAATTATGGTCAAATAAAAGTCTAACCCCAATATTATTTAACTATAATTGTTTCATATTAAAATGTTATTCAATACTAGGAAAGCAAATATAAATACTACATTTTCTTAACTATAATCCCCATTTATTTGGTACAAAACAATTGTTTGAAATGGTCACAATATGTATAAGTATTATTTATTTCAATAATAGTCCAATGATATGCTTTTATAATAAATTCAAGGGCTGTGAAGCAGGAGTCACATCTAAATCTCAGAGGTCAGTAATATAATTAAATATACTGCTTTGTGTATAAAATGTGTTTATTTCATTTTAATTGAGGAAAAGTCCAATTTTATGAGTTATTTCTGAATCAATATATTTAATCACATTAAAATGAAGTTCTACTGTATCCGAATTTCAAACCTACCATAATACAGTACTTTAGCTTTAAAAGGTGTGGTAACTTGAGCATGTGATTTTTTCATCCATGAGAAATTACCAAAATATCAAAAGGATTTGTTACAAAGATATTTTTCCTCACACTGTTGCTTTCATCTTTTCCCCTAAATATCAACAATATGGACATATTGGATCTAAGAAGTATTGACATTACATTTCTCAACACACATACAAATGATAAATAGGGAACAATAAGTGTGTTTGGAAATGTTTAGAAAGGGTAGACGGGATGGACTAGAAGAGACTTAATGATTTATAAGATTAAAGAGATCTAAAGAGTTTAATAATATGAATTCGGGGGTGGAATTGACTAAGAATATGCCTGATCTTGCTCAGATGTTCTTTCTTGCATTTCTTGATGTTAAACAATTTTTAGCTTCTCCATTGTAAGATCATAAAAGTTTGGTTACCCAAATGATTTTTTAAAGTTCTCAAGGCTCTGCACTATCTAATTATTTTATAGTGCAGTGTCTTGAACATCTTAATGGCATAACTGGCACAGAATCTTTTCTACATTAACACTGAATCTTTGAACACCTTCATCGCTACAACAAGCCTAGGGAGACAATTAAAGTAAATATTTTTTCAAAATTGTTTAAAGTGAAATAACTCTCTGTTAATGTTTATATAAACTGATCTATTTATAGCTTCCTAATGAATAGAAGGAATGTGCATTGAATATAGCAAAGCAAGCTACAGTCAAGGAACAAAAATGTGCTTACTTGCACAAGTATCATATTTTCAGCAAAACTTTAGATTAAAATGATGTATTTCTCCTTATTTAAACATATTAGCATACTCACTCCCCATGCACAAGCACACACACACATACAACTCTAATCAAAAGCAAACATTATCTGTCACTATATTACACTCCAGTGGTGACTGTTCATTTTGGCTACCCACCCCTGGTGTCTTAGGTTGTCACTCACATGAACAGTACTCTTATTGTCTTGGCTAGACACCATAGTTTTGACTTCTATAAAAGGTCTGGTTATCTTCAACATGTCAATTGCTTTATACTGTGAGGAATGCTTAGCACCTGGATGCCTCATGAAGCTATATGTGGCATTAGGAAAAGCTTTGATTACTGTAACAGATACAGATTTCAAAATGGCTTTGCTGTACCAAATCATATCCAAGAAAAGATTTTCTACATGTTCCATGAAAGTGACTATTCATCCCATTCTCCTTATTCATAAAAACCTAGTCTTTTTTAAAATGACAATTTAGGATTAGTCTGCTCACTTTTAAAAGTTACCTATGATTAGAAATAAAATGAGAAACATACTTCTGGCCTTAAATTTTTATAGAACATTGATTCTATATAGATAGAAATCACTATTCATTTTATAATTCCATGTCTCCTTTTTCTTTTTTTTTTTTTCACATCTACGAGTCACAAATTCAAAAGGGTATATTTCTTTCTGCTTTTGTTTGTTTGTTTTATTTTGATTTCATGGTACTGTTATCTTCCTTATAGACTCATTAAATAATACATCCAAGATTTCACATTGACTTTTTTAGATGTACTATTTGTTCAAGTTCTCAAAGATACATTTCTCCTATGATTAAAATTCAGAAGCTACGATTGACATACTATGATTGATTAATTCAATTACATATAAATCAAATACATGATAGATTCAACTACATGTAAATCAAAAACACACCTAAGCAAACACGTATGATAAACTAAGGAAAAAAGTCACTTGCAAGACATCACAAACAAAGAAGTAATTTCTTCTCTATATAAAGAATCTCTACAAATATATTAAAAAGACCAAAAAAAGGAAGATGATAACTATTACAGTTATTTGCACAGTACCACTAGCATATAGTAAGATCATTAAAAGTTTTATGAAGCAATGGGTGAATAAATGACTCTTTAGGCAATCATCTAAAAATTTTAATTAAAAGCTCTACTCTTTCAGGAGTTTACCAGTAAAGTGATAGCTTAAAGATTATACATATATAATGAGTATTTATAATATACAATATATAATAGTATAATATTATGCATGTGTATGTGTGTGTGTGTATATGTGTGTGTGTATATATATGTATATATATGTATACAAAAACCCAAATAGGTGCCAATGGCTGGCTTTACAATTGAATAGTGAGTACTGAAGCAAGTGTTACAAGAAGGTGAGAAAATAGTAACCAACATTACAAAGTAGCAAAACATTTGTTAAATTATTATTTGTGGTAACCTGGAAGTCAGAAAATGTACCTAAAACCCTTCTGGTACTGTGTAAGTTTTGAGACAGAATGTAGGTAGCATGAATGGGTTATTGCCAGCTGCATGTGATAAGTTACCACAAGAGAGATGAGCTCAGAGAGAAACTGGCCAGTGTTCAATCAGAATGTAAGGGTAATATGGAGAATTCCCTTCCTGATAAGCCTGCTTTTCCAGATAGCTACAGAATAGTCAGCATTAAGTTAAGAGGGTCATGGGAAAAAGAAAGCAAAGAAATACATTGTGGTTGAGAATTAGTTCTAAGGAAGAACTTTTAGAGTGGTTACTCAAGAGAAACTAATAGACCGAAGCCTTACAGAATTTTTGAGTAAAGTTTATTCCAAAGAAAATACGAGCTTATATTTCAAAGTCATTTGATTATTTGAAAATTAAGACAAACATTGGTGCCAAATTTATAGGATCTGGATGCTTGCTGTGAGATTTGTAGTACCCAAGAAGAGTTACTCTCAAAAGCCCATTTCAAGTGTTCTCATAAAATATAATAAACAAGAAAGGGTCTTCTAGAAACATACAGAAGCCGTAGACAATGGAATTCATCCCTGAGACCAAAATCTGGATCTAACCCAGGTGCTTCCCTTCACCCTCAAATAGAGAATAATCTCAAAGTAGATGATTGTTATCTGCATTCTTCAACATCTGACTAATATTCATTTATATATGCACTATCTTCAAAACTAAATAATACTCTATCCTGTAGGTAAGATAAGGAGGGAGTGACTTTCAAATGCTACAAATAAAATTTTATTTATGTTGAACTCTCCATGTTTAATTTCATCTCCCACATAACTAAAACATTGAGTCCAATCTAAAGTAAGCCTGTAAAATGTTATTTATTAAGTGAAAAGTCTAAGTAAATAGTTATTCCTAAGAAAAATATAAAATTTCATTATCTGGTGGCTTTCCAGTATCTTTAAATATTATAATATAGAGATATTTTAATGTCAGAGTAAATATTAAATGTTCTGGTTTCAAAATAAACTTGGTTTTGCTAGTAAGATGGACTGAGTCAAATGTTCACACATGCCTTTGAAATAAAATATTACTAGAATTTATAATCCCTTTTTAAAATAAATTTAATAATTATTATATAGAGATTTAAAGATAAGATATTCAACAGAATGAATTGTGTCCTTTTGATGTTTTCTTACAAACTAATTTGTATTTCAATAGTTTTTTTTTTCTTCTGGAATTTCTATAGTTTTTTTTGTTACACTAAATAGATTCAAATGATATTGTTTTTATACTAACTTATGTCAAAAATAGTCTCACAGTAGATATAAAAGTCAAAGAATTTTGCATAATAGTCCATAAGAGAAAGGGTGTTTTCATTTCAGCCTGGGGAAAATTGATTTGAATGCAATCCAGTTTTTCTCAAACTGTATTCAACTAAATTGATTCTCTCTACCTTAAATAAAATCTTATCCCTCCTTTCTCAGTATCCAGGACATTTACATAGACTTTTATAATGCTGATTAAATTCAGTGCTTGCTAAATACTGTGGGAATTAAAGTCCATGAAATCTTGTTTTGACTCATTGTTTTGTTTTGTTTTGTTTTCTCTGAATTTCCTATTCTGTACCCAGCCACACACACACACACAACTTATATGAGTGGGCGACTGACCTTTTTTTAAAGTCATTCTTTGGTTAACTTTAAAATTCCTTCCTCGAATGTTTTCATATCAAGCAAAGTGGATGTAATTTGTAAGTTGGTAATAAAGTGGTAAAGGTAGGCACCTTTTTCTCCATATAAGGACACTCACTACATTTGGGTCTTATTTTATTAAGTAGAAAATACATATCCATAATGAGCAAAATGAGTATATTTTCTAGAAATGTTTTTACTACTGAGCAGCTAATTAATTCTTATTTTGTCATTCTCTCCTTGGAATATAGTTAAATCTCAGGCAAGTAAGCTATAATAAAGGTCATTAAAATTTTGTTTTAAAAGCTAAGTTATAGTAAAAATAAATTGAAGCTTTTTAAATGACTCGAAAGAAAATATATCAACAAAAGGAAAAAATATTTATAGTTTTACAGTTTCTGAATTTGTATTATTTTTATTTTCTGATGTTATATACTTTAAAATATTTTATTTTAAAATAGTAGTTCGAAATGTATTGTGAGATGAACAAAATGTGCCATCTGTAATATTTCATCAAATCCATATACTTTTTCTCACTAGAATATGTCAAGATGCATATCCCCTGCTAAATGGTTTTATTGGTCCTGGGATTGAAAACACACCATCTGCAAGATTTTTCTTACACATAATTGGACAAATGTTTTATTCTTAATTTGGGGATGTTTATGCTTACCCAACTATTAATGTGATTTATCTCCAATGATAATCAATAGAGCCTTGGCCTAATTGAAACCATGTATATGCCAATGAAATAGTAAATGACAACTATGATAACTCTTGAATTAAACTATCATCTTTGGCTGTGTGGTGTTGCTTTTGTTACTTGGATTTGTTAATATGTTTATATTCTATAATTATAAATCTTCCAATGGTTTGAGTGTTCAAATAGAAAATAAATAAAACAGAAACTTCTTCTCTTTTAAAAAAGTTATTTTTGTTCTTTTCCTGATTTGAATATAATTTATATTCTCTCTGTGCATATTAGTATAGAGAGAGAGCAATAATTTATTAAGAATTTAATAGACCAACCAGTTAAGTTTATATACTGAATTTAGTTGTCTATAAATTTAAAATTAAGCACATTGAATTATAAACTTTACTTTCCAAGAAAATCAAAGCATACCAAATGGTCTGAAAATTTTTATTTCTATGTGGTAATAATACATAATACTGACAGTTACTATTCTTAAATTAATTTTTTTACTTAAATAAGTACTTTTCTGTTAGATTAGTTATTTCATTATGCTATAAAATGGTGAAGACAATGCTATAAGGCAAAAAATGGCTGCCCTTCTACAATGCTCTAGAAAGAAGTGAGAATACTCGCTTACTGATGTGTTTAGGATTGGGGAGGAATACCAGCAATAATTCAAGACAGGTACAGGAAACAGTTACAAATTATCTTTTTATAGTATAATGCTGACATATTTTGAAGATAAATAGCAAATATCCCATTAGATATTATGTATGCATGAAAACCTGCTCACAGAAAGAGATTTGTTTTAGTCAGC
>NW_011888785.1:21785066-21788864 GCF_000151845.1 Pteropus vampyrus | reverse complement strand
TACTTTTTCTCACTGGAATATGTCAAGATGCATATCCCCTGCTAAATGGTTTTATTGGTCCTGGGATTGAAAACACACCATCTGCAAGATTTTTCTTACACATAATTGGACAAATGTTTTATTCTTAATTTGGGGATGTTTATGCTTACCCAACTATTAATGTGATTTATCTCCAATGATAATCAATAGAGCCTTGGCCTAATTGAAACCATGTATATGCCAATGAAATAGTAAATGACAACTATGATAACTCTTGAATTAAACTATCATCTTTGGCTGTGTGGTGTTGCTTTTGTTACTTGGATTTGTTAATATGTTTATATTCTATAATTATAAATCTTCCAATGGTTCGAGTGTTCAAATAGAAAATAAATAAAACAGAAACTTCTTCTCTTTTAAAAAAGTTATTTTTGTTCTTTTCCTGATTTGAATATAATTTATATTCTCTCTGTGCATATTAGTATAGAGAGAGAGCAATAATTTATTAAGAATTTAATAGACCAACCAGTTAAGTTTATATACTGAATTTAGTTGTCTATAAATTTAAAATTAAGCACATTGAATTATAAACTTTACTTTCCAAGAAAATCAAAGCATACCAAATGGTCTGAAAATTTTTATTTCTATGTGGTAATAATACATAATACTGACAGTTACTATTCTTAAATTAATTTTTTTACTTAAATAAGTACTTTTCTGTTAGATTAGTTATTTCATTATGCTATAAAATGGTGAAGACAATGCTATAAGGCAAAAAATGGCTGCCCTTCTACAATGCTCTAGAAAGAAGTGAGAATACTCGCTTACTGATGTGTTTAGGATTGGGGAGGAATACCAGCAATAATTCAAGACAGGTACAGGAAACAGTTACAAATTATCTTTTTATAGTATAATGCTGACATATTTTGAAGATAAATAGCAAATATCCCATTAGATATTATGTATGCATGAAAACCTGCTCACAGAAAGAGATTTGTTTTAGTCAGCACAGGCTGCCATAGTAAAATACCACAGATTGAGCGGCTTAAACAACAGAAATGTATTTCTTGCACTTCTGGAGGCTGAGAAGTCCAAGATTAAATGCCTGCCAATTTAGTTCTCACTCTCCTTGGTTCGCAGGATGCCTGCCTTCTCATTGTGTCCTCACATGTTGGAGAGAGCTTTAGTCTCTCTTTCTCTTTTTCAGCTTTATTGAGATATAATAACTGTGCCAGTTTATTATAATGTTATATGGTATCGTGTAAGTGTAATAGGTGTCTTCATGTTAATTTGATATATATTGTAAAATGATCACCATCATAGTGTCAGCTATCATCTGCATCATGTCACATAATTACCATTTCTTTTTTGTGGCAAAAACATTTAAAAAACTTTCAAGCATATAATAGAATGTTATTAACTAAAATCACTGTTCTGTACATTAGATCCCCAAAACGTATTTATCTTATATCTGAAAGTTGGTACTCTTTGACTAACATCTCCCATTTTCCTTCAGCCCCTGGCAACCATCATTCTTATCTTTGTTTCTATGAATTCACAATTTTAAGTTCCACATGTAAGTGATAGTTTACAGTATTTATCTTTCTCTGTCTTACTTATTTCACTTAGCACAATGCCCTCAAAGTCCATCCATGTTATCACAAACAGCAAGATATATGTGTTTGTGTGTGTGTGTGTGTGTGTGTGTGTGTGTGTATACATAAAATCAGCTTCTTTTCCATTTTCATTCATTCATTCACAGATGGATGCTTAGGTTATTTCCATGTCTTGACCTTGTGAGTAATGCTACGATGAACATGGAGGGTAGATATCTCTTCTTATCCTGTTTTGTTTTCTTTGGCTACATATTCAGAAAAGAGAAAACTGAATTATATGGTAGTTCTACTATTTCTAACTTTTGGAGGAATCTCCATAATGTTTTCCATAGTGGATGCACCAATTTACGTTCTCATCTCTTCTTCATCTTATAAGGACATTAATGGCATCATGGGGGCCCCACCCTCCTAATTACCTACGAAAGGCCCAGCCTCCAAATTGGAGGATTTAGGCTTCAACATAAAATTTTTAAAGGACACACACGTTCAGTCCATAACAGAGTTGAAATACATTAGTTGATATTAGATGTTTTCTCTTTTCTAAATGAATTATTATTGAAATATCAGAAAGTATCAAAGTATCAAGCTGATAAAGATTAAAAAATCATGGAGACTGTGAGTTTCAGAGAAAATGGCATGAATCCTATGCTTGAAGATGCCATAGAGAGATAGTGAGGTTTGTGGATTCCAGTGCCATATCCAATACCCTTCAACACTGGGGAAAACCATTAGGGTGACCAAAGGGGTTTGAGAGAAATTTCTGCCACCAGAACGGTGAAAAAGGGTTCAGGAACGAGTACTTTTAAAATTTCCTTTTTTGTATTCCCTAGTTTTTCCTGGGAAGAGTAAACAAAATAAATTAAATCCAAAAGGAAAGAAAAAAAGATATAAATTCACAACTAATCACCTAAATATAAACTAAAATAGTAAAGATATTACTGTAAACTCAATGTCATTCTATATTAAAACATGGAATAATTCCTGGTACAAGCATATTTACCCTTAGCTATGTAGCATAAAGAAATTTATATGTAGATCTATCTATATGAAAATATAGACAAGGATTTTCATCCAAATGGTGTTTGTGGAAAAAAGAGGATCATCTGGGTGCCATAACTAGAGAAATAAGAGAATCAGGATTGTTACATACACACGCTAGAACATTATTGGAATATTCTGAATCAAGGGAAGTGATTTACATATGTCAACATTATAGACCTCAAAAATATAATATTTTCAGTGAGAAATATTAAGAAACACAAGTCAATTATAATTTATGCAGAGTAAACATAAATGGATACAATACAGTTTATATTTTACAAGGACTCTAAATAAATGAATAGAAAATAGATTGCAAGAACGTTCAATTAATATATTAAAATAAGCGTTTGGAGTGGGCAGAAAATTGGAAAAAATTTTAAGAAGAATATAACCAAGATACCAAATGCAATATAATTAAGTGTCCTAGTTATAGGACAAAAATAATTGTTCTTCATTATTATCAAATTTAGGTTGTAATAAAAAAGGAGAAATCCCTTGCATATTAGAAATTTACTTCAATTACCTCGTTATTAGTAAAGTATTGCCACAAGAATGTGAAACAAAACATTCAAAATCTCAGTAGCTTACAGCAAAGTACATTTAATTTTCTCACTCACGGGTTTGCAATTTGAATAGGGTGGCCCTACCTCAAGTTACATATCAGCTCAGTTTGGGTTCATTTTCAGGTTGGGTTCTATTCAGCGAACATATCTCTAGATGCTTTTTAGACCAGTCATTCCCTGGAGCATTTTACACCATGATATATTAGTAAAGTACAAGAGGTAAAGCTAAGCCATAAGACCCCGGCTTACGTTATATCCCAGTAAAATTTCATTGGCCAAAGCTGGTTATGTGGCCATGCCCAATATCAGTTGTGTGAAAAGAGATACATCCCTTCATTCTAGAGACTTGAAATAGAAAAGTAGAGAATTGGGTGAAAAAATATCCAATGTACCTCTGCAAAATTCACTTACTCTGTCACAATTCCCAAATTCTCATCCAATCAGACTTTAAGCCTTGTATCTTATGATCTACCTCAGATCCAGATAAGCATCCTTTTGATCTGAAGACATATGAACTAAAATACATGGAAACTGTCCTCTTGGTATAAATGAATAACTGAAACACTCCCATTTTAAAAGTAAGAAAATGAGAGTCATAT
>NW_011888785.1:21779049-21783716 GCF_000151845.1 Pteropus vampyrus | reverse complement strand
AATTTTTAAAGGACACACACGTTCAGTCCATAACAGAGTTGAAATACATTAGTTGATATTAGATGTTTTCTCTTTTCTAAATGAATTATTATTGAAATATCAGAAAGTATCAAAGTATCAAGCTGATAAAGATTAAAAAATCATGGAGACTGTGAGTTTCAGAGAAAATGGCATGAATCCTATGCTTGAAGATGCCATAGAGAGATAGTGAGGTTTGTGGATTCCAGTGCCATATCCAATACCCTTCAACACTGGGGAAAACCATTAGGGTGACCAAAGGGGTTTGAGAGAAATTTCTGCCACCAGAACGGTGAAAAAGGGTTCAGGAACGAGTACTTTTAAAATTTCCTTTTTTGTATTCCCTAGTTTTTCCTGGGAAGAGTAAACAAAATAAATTAAATCCAAAAGGAAAGAAAAAAAGATATAAATTCACAACTAATCACCTAAATATAAACTAAAATAGTAAAGATATTACTGTAAACTCAATGTCATTCTATATTAAAACATGGAATAATTCCTGGTACAAGCATATTTACCCTTAGCTATGTAGCATAAAGAAATTTATATGTAGATCTATCTATATGAAAATATAGACAAGGATTTTCATCCAAATGGTGTTTGTGGAAAAAAGAGGATCATCTGGGTGCCATAACTAGAGAAATAAGAGAATCAGGATTGTTACATACACACGCTAGAACATTATTGGAATATTCTGAATCAAGGGAAGTGATTTACATATGTCAACATTATAGACCTCAAAAATATAATATTTTCAGTGAGAAATATTAAGAAACACAAGTCAATTATAATTTATGCAGAGTAAACATAAATGGATACAATACAGTTTATATTTTACAAGGACTCTAAATAAATGAATAGAAAATAGATTGCAAGAACGTTCAATTAATATATTAAAATAAGCGTTTGGAGTGGGCAGAAAATTGGAAAAAATTTTAAGAAGAATATAACCAAGATACCAAATGCAATATAATTAAGTGTCCTAGTTATAGGACAAAAATAATTGTTCTTCATTATTATCAAATTTAGGTTGTAATAAAAAAGGAGAAATCCCTTGCATATTAGAAATTTACTTCAATTACCTCGTTATTAGTAAAGTATTGCCACAAGAATGTGAAACAAAACATTCAAAATCTCAGTAGCTTACAGCAAAGTACATTTAATTTTCTCACTCACGGGTTTGCAATTTGAATAGGGTGGCCCTACCTCAAGTTACATATCAGCTCAGTTTGGGTTCATTTTCAGGTTGGGTTCTATTCAGCGAACATATCTCTAGATGCTTTTTAGACCAGTCATTCCCTGGAGCATTTTACACCATGATATATTAGTAAAGTACAAGAGGTAAAGCTAAGCCATAAGACCCCGGCTTACGTTATATCCCAGTAAAATTTCATTGGCCAAAGCTGGTTATGTGGCCATGCCCAATATCAGTTGTGTGAAAAGAGATACGTCCCTTCATTCTAGAGACTTGAAATAGAAAAGTAGAGAATTGGGTGAAAAAATATCCAATGTACCTCTGCAAAATTCACTTACTCTGTCACAATTCCCAAATTCTCATCCAATCAGACTTTAAGCCTTGTATCTTATGATCTACCTCAGATCCAGATAAGCATCCTTTTGATCTGAAGACATATGAACTAAAATACATGGAAACTGTCCTCTTGGTATAAATGAATAACTGAAACACTCCCATTTTAAAAGTAAGAAAATGAGAGTCATATTGTAAATACTGTCTCGCAGCTATTCTGAAATTCTAAAGGCCAAATGTTGCAAAGTACCTAACCTATGGTATGTCCCTTGATCAGGCCCCTTATCTACTTCCTGGTAATAGTTCTTCAGTCTTTTTTTCTCCAGGATTTTGGCTTTACCACACAAGATGTTCTTTTTTTTTTTTTTTTTTTAATGTCATTTGCCTTGGTCATATCTGAAAAAAAGCATTGGAGAACATAATTTTGGTGGTCGAGTATCTTTCTAAACCCACTTTGTGCCTATTTAGAGTCCTAAAAGTATTTTTATAACTTGAATGCTGAAGTAATTTCTTTGCCAATAGAGCTTTTTCAAAAATTTTATATTTTTGATTCAAGTCAATTCCATAATCCAGAAGTCTTTTTGATCTCTGCCTTTTCCTCTAGACTTATTTACTGAGGTTTTAGACATATCAGGTTACTATAAACCACACACTTAATCTTTATAGGATTGCTTTGGTACAACTTAAAGGATCTACTAGGTACTACCTTAACTCTTTCAGAACTAACAAAGGTTGTGCCAGCTACATCCCTGAAGAGGTCATGTCTTAAGGCTTTGTCATAATAGTAGCACCCTGGATTTGATCTTTGCTCTGAGATTGTTTTAATGGCACCAGTTTCATTTTTCAAAGAAAGAAGTTCACATAAAGTTATTCTTAGTAGTCTCAAAATTCACTAGTTCCATTTCTACCATCACAGAAAACAATTTTACAAAACTTTTGCCTTTGCATATAATGAATCTCCAGTTTTCCAAATGCTAGAGAAAACAGTGTGCCAGTTCCCCAAAAAGTTAAACAAAGACTTACCATGTGATCCAGCAATTCCACTTCTGGGTTTATACCCTAAAGAAATGAAAGTAGAGACTTAAACATACATTTGTATACCAATGTTTTTAACAGCATTATGCACAATAGGTAAAACATGAAAACTACCCAAATGTTCATTGACAGATGAATGGTTAAACAAAATGTGATATATATATATATATATATATATACATACACATACACATACATACACATAAATAAATACAAAATGGATTTTTATTTGCCATCAGAAAGGTATGGAATTCTAACATATGTAACAATGTGGATGAACCTTGAAGACACTATGCTAAGTGACTAGTCCAGACACAGTAGGACAGATATTGTACGATTCCACTTATATGTTTCCTAAAGTAATAGAATTCATAGGGACAGAAAGTATAAAGGTGGTTTTCATGGGCCGAGGGCCCATAGCAATGGGTAGTTATTGTTTATTGGGTACAAAGTTTCCAATAAACAATAGTTTAGTGGAACTATTGTTTATTGGAACAAAGTTTGAGATGTTGACAAAGTTCTAGAAATGGATAATAGTGATGGTTGCGCATAGTGTGAATGTATTTAATGACACTGAAATGTAGACTTAAAATGATTTAAATGGCAAGTTTTATGTACATTTAACACTATATATATATATTTTAGTGTCAGGAGGACTACAACAGCAAATTTAAATGGTCAGCAACAAGGACCAGCATATGTGAAACAGATACCTCATGAAAGAATTCCTTCCTGAGGAGAGAGAGTAGAAAATTTCTAGAAAGTTATGGAAGAGAAGAAATGTTAACTCCTGAATAGTGTGTCACCAAAGCAGTTTCTAAATTTAGCTTCCATGGACTTTTATCTGAGTCTTAGAAGAAGAGGAGTACACTTAAATTGTAACTATATATTTTATGGAATCCCAAACAGTTATCCTGGGAAGGCTTTTGAGACTGTTTCCTTACAGGAAATGCTTAAAAGGGAGCTGGGAGGGATCTAAAGAAACCTATAATTCTCACAGCTCTGCAGTTGCAGTTGAATTTTTTCATTATTATTGTGATGTTATTGAATCCTTAGCCCAGTGTGGTCTGAGGAAATACTGGTTACACAAGATGTTCACATTCCAACCTGTGTAATAGTTGTCATCAGTACTACAATACCTTCAATTTTCAAATGTAGGGGTTAACAAGAACGGAAATTTACCTTCCTGAACCTGCTGATAACTGCAAAATTACCTGTTCTATTCTCTCATGACACCGGCAATTTCCAACAGGAACCCATAAGTTAGTTCTTCTCTACATCCATAAAGTTAGCAGAAAGTTATAATTGTAATGTTTTAACAGAAACAACATAAAATGTTCCTTTCTAAATTACAAGCACTTTTAAGCCAAGTGCTTGAGGCAAATGCACTCCTTGCATCAACAAGTCAGTGAAAGTTGATTGATAGAGGAGAAAAGCTGAGATTCTCTGTGATTGATAACTGCAAACACCTGTATTAAAGGGTGAGCCACTAAGAATTATCAGATGTAATGAAGCAACTACAAATCTTATGCTCGCTGCTGATTCCTTGACAACATAATTGTATCTCACTTGCTGATATTTTAATCACAGATCTGGAGAATACCCACTTAAGCCAAAAAGAACCATGAAGACATCAGTATCCATACCTGCCCATGTCTTTCACCTATGTGGTGTATATAGAGAGAAAAGTATAGTAGCCAATGTCTTTTTTGTTTTTGTTTATTTGTTTCTTTGTTTTAGAGAAATTATACTATGGACTCACACCAAACCTGACTCATATTCTCACCTTGGTTTTTAGAGAAAGATGTAGTAGTAGCCAATGAAGATGTAAAGTAGCTAATATGTATTTTGCTTCCAACTTATTTTAAAATCATTTAATACTATTTTTATTAGTATCATTTTAAAAATATGAAATAAAATTTAAGCTGCCAGAGACATATGACATACAATGTAATAGAAATCATCTATTCTTTAGATAACTTTGGGCAATAAATAGATCGCCTTTAGCCACAAACCTTATGTTATTTTTACTCTAAGTATACACAATGTGATGAGTGTTAAATTGTTCATAGCCAATATATTTCAC
>NW_011888785.1:21760536-21777304 GCF_000151845.1 Pteropus vampyrus | reverse complement strand
AGGAACATTGGAGTTCACTGCTGAAAATTAGTTTCTTTTTAAAATAAAATTACATATTAGAGATGAAATTCAATATTAGAATGCTATAGTTATTATACTAACATAAATGACATGTGAAATGAATAATTCTGAATTTGAATCTCTTTAGAATATTAAATTACTAAAAATAATGTATGGAATGCCATTTATTGAGTTCATACTGTAAAAGAAAGCATTTATATTAATATACAAGAATTTTTTGGAGAGTCCTATCTCTGAAATATTTTGAAAGTAGAATAAACATCTGGTGTTGAGACAAATATGATATGGATACACCAAAAAGAGAGTCAATACATGAAGTGTTTTTTTTTAAATAAATATTAATAATTAGCATGGGGCAAGGGGATCAATTCTAAAATTACAGGTGGAGGACTGAGAAATTAAAATAATAAAAGTAATATTAATTTATATTTTAGGAATTATTTACAACCTTAGAAAAGCAGTTCTTTGTTGATCTTCTCTCAGATATTAACCAAACTATAAAACTGAATTCTAGAAATGTAACACTAGTTAGAGTCCACTTTGATCTCACATAGTTTGTTGGTTTGCTTCTTTAACAAACATAAGATGTTTGAATTATGTACAGAATTTGTATGAGCAATTTTCTATGCAAAATATGTTATTGAACAATGCACTAAATGATATAAAAATTTTTCAAAAGGTGAACTTAAGCTCACATTCAATCCCAATAGTCAGTGAAAAAAATGCTTTCCATATGGCTTCCCACATGCCACAATCCTGTTCTCTGTTTTGAAGCTTATTTTAAGTGGCAGAGAGGGAACACACCAAGGGCAGAGTGAATGAGTCTAGCTTCACATCTTCAGGTAGCTTTGTGGCTTCAGGAAAAGATATTCATACCCAGCAATTGTAATCAACAAGATTCTGAATCTGCAGTTCAGAATTTCTGATGCCTTATGTACTACATACTATTTCTATTTTCAGGTAAGTTTCAATTAAATTTTAGACTATATATGTGCTAAAATGCAATGTTTACCAAGAAACACTTGGGAAATTTGTAATGCTAATTGATATAGTAATGTATATCTGGATATTTAATTAATTTCTTAGTTTCATATTGAAAATAAATGCTTAGTGCTTCAGCTATCTTTCACACAGGGTCAGAAAACTTAAAAAGATAACCTCACCAAACTTTAGTTTCCTAAAATAGGAGCTATATAAGGATTAAATTAAATGATGCATGGAAAATCCCTGGCACATGGATGTGCTTAATAAATGTAAGGTATTATTAAGTATTATTTATTTTTGTCATCATCAGGTTTTTTTTTTTTTAACTTGGATCTCTACCTTCACGTCATAATATTAAAAATTAGAGCAGACAACACATTTAAGTATTTCAAAATGAAGACTAACGAAGAATAGATGTTGGAAATTCTTCATTCTTTCCTCTTTCTAATCAATTGGTTCCCTCTCTTAATATAAGTCATGATCAATTCCTTCTGTATCCTTCCAATATTTTTCATATATGCAGGTAAATGTAAAAATATTTTTCATTTTTATACATATTGTCATGTAGTATGTTTAACAATATGCATAGTGTTTTGTACCTGGTTATTATTAGACTTTTGTCATCTGTAAGCAATCTCTCTCCTGATTGGACCTCCTTAGAACTAACTGCTGGTTTATATGATAGTATTTACTCTCTATCTCTGAATAAAAATTTCAGTTAGTCTGGGAAATTTTAAAGTCAATGGCTTCAGCTACTCCCACATTTTCTAAAAAGTGAAGATTCAGTTTTGGGTTGAAAGATAGGCATCCCCAATTTTTACTATAGAAACTTTAAAAAATGCTTTTAAATTGTTATTGTACTAACTTTTTAAGGGCAAATTTAATGTAGAATTCAGTTTGTCCTCTTTGAATTGTTTAAAATTAGTATAAAATATGCATCATATGAAAATAAAATTCAAACATGGAAAAGAATGATATAAAAATTTAAAGGAAATAAAATGAAAATAAAGTTTAAGTGAAAAATTAAAATGTCAGGGTTCACTCTCTTATCCAGCCTCCCAGAAATATGTGTAGTAGAAGATGCTATAAGTATCCCTCCCACATCCCTCTACTGGCCATTCCCCCACCTGCTGTGACTTTTGACTGCTAAAATTTTATGACACCCATCTACTCCATTGATCAAGGAACGTATGTGAAGATTCTGCCACTTGCTAAATGTATCTATTCCAACTAAAAATTCCATAAATAAACAAATAAAACATACAATGGATTTATAGACCCACTGGACACACTCTAAAATGAACGTGAGCCAAACCTCCCTTGATTACCTAACTTCCATAAGCCCCTACTCAAATTTCTGGGCCAGAGTAGTGTTCGCTGCCTCTAGGCATTATTATGTCTTATTCAGGAGCAGAATTCCCCATTTGGCTATGCCAGTTAGGATCTCTGTACTTTTTAATTGAAGCTCCTTGATTGGTGATGTTTTAGAGTAAGAGAGCAGAGAGCTTATTATTGTTGGAAGTTTCAAAACCCAAATATCTCTATTTTGGAACACTAGATCCTCTAGGGTTTTTTGGACAAAATTTATTTAGTTTTTATAGAAAAAAAGACATTTCTGATTCTAAAACCCCTTGTTAAGCCTCTTCGTGATTCTTCAGAGAAGAGGCGCTTCTTCCTTGCTGTACTCCAGCCTGAAATCTCTTCTACATTGTCTATCATGTAATTCTCCTTGTCTTTTAGAAATGTATTGAGATATCTTGTCCTATAATACTCAATTACCATTCTATTCATTGACAGAGGTTCATTTTAATCAGTGTCATTGTAAGTTTCTAATGCATGTGATCAGTCTACCACTGTTCCTAGATATCTCCTCAAAGACATCATAAAGTATTTTATATATATTAAAAGTTGGGATAAATGTTGCAATATTAACTTTTTCAGTGAATATTTAATATACTTTGATATAGAAAAATGTTAAGATAAACAAAGAAAGACCACCAAATGAGAACAAACAGAAGCTATTTCTTCAGAGCTTGCTATGACAAGGAAGTCGGCCACCATCACTTGGGTTTGGCAGAGACTCAAATGCAGTCATCAAAGAGTGGGAGGCTTTACAATGAAAAAAAAAAAGAAGAAAGAAGGCTTTGTATATACCCTGATTGAAGGTTTTTGGCAAGAGGAAGCTAGAGGCAAGTTAACTATAAGTGAGTCATTTTATGTGGTTGGATTGGTGAGCACAGTTGACTGTCACTAGTTGGCCCTGAGTTGGAAACAGGGGCAAAAATTAGGGACGCTGGCAGTCACTGACCAAATCCTGTCTATTCTGGACTGATTGCTACAGAGGCTGTGTTTGCTTTACTTGCTGGTTGATCAGATTATAAATCAGAGTTCTATTGTCATACATTTTATAGTGATTATCCATTTGAATATTCAGTTCCTCAATATAAAATAGTTACAGGTTTCTTCAGTAAGAATTTGACCAAAATGTTACTTTCTTCCATATTTTATATAGTCATTCACTGCATAATGACATTTCAATCAACAGTGGACTGCATATAAACAATAGTCCTATAAGATTATAATGGAACTGAAAAATTTCTATCACCTAATGATGGTGTAGCTGACCTAACATCACAGTGCAACACATTACTCACATTATTTGCAGCAATGCTGATGTAAACAAATCTACTGTGCTGCCAGTAATATAGAAGTATAACATTTACAATTATGTACAGTACACAATATATTCTAATGATAATAAATGACTATGTTATTGGTTTATGTATGTATTATGCTCTTTATCACTATTTTAGAATTTACTCTTTTTACTTATAAAAAAAGTTTGCTGTAAAACAATATGTCATGTTACCATGGCAGCAGCCTCACTGTGTCTTTAGATTACATCTCTTGTGTTAATTTACTCTTGTATTGTTTTGTTCATTATGGCTCCTAAACATACAAAGTCTATTGTTAATGTTACCAGGAAGAGGCCATAATGAATGACTGACCCGGAAACAAAATTAAAAGTGATTAAGGACTAAAAAGGTGAAAAATCAGTGAGAGTTATTGCTCACCAGCCAGGCATGTCCCATTCTATCATAGCTACAATTTTGAAGAAGAATAAAATGACAGAAGCTGTTAAAGGATCAGTTTCATCGAGGGCAATAAGACTAGCAAAGATTTGAGAAGGTCCTATATCAGATATGAATATACTTCTGAACCGAAGTTTCTGGATTAAAGACCAGACACAGAAGCATATCCTTCTTGGCACCATGACAATCATGGCCAAAGCAAAAAGTTTGTAATGTTGAAAGAAAAGTCTGGACCCAATTACAGTGTTGACTTTGCTGCTAGGTCTGGGTAGTTTAAATTATTCAAGAACCATTATTCATTACATAATGTAGAAGTGAGTGGTGAGTCTGTGAGTGCTGATGTGAAGGTAGCTGAAGAATACAGGGAAACTCTACATCTGATTGTGGAAGAAAATTAATTGCTGGTACACGCATTCAATATGAATGAAACCTCCCTATTTTGAAAACAGATTCTTAAAGGACTTTCATCAATCAAGAAGGCCACGTCAATGGCAGATTTCAAAACTTCTAAAGACAAGATTACAGTCTTGTATGGGGGCAACATTGCAGGCTGTACATTGAAGCTCTTTGTGATCCGGCACAGGAAGACCCCAGGGCTTTCAAGCATATCAATAAGCACACACTTTCAGAGTATTAATGGAGCAATAAGAAGTGATGGATGACCCAGATCCTCTTTAAGATGTCCTCCTGAATTACTATGCTAGCAAAATAGAGAAGTACTTTTTGGAGAATAACATACTTTTCAAAATTTTGCTTACCGTTGGTAATGTTTCCAGATATGTCCTTTTATGTGATAATCTTCATCCCAATATCAAAGTGTTTTTTCTCCCTTCAATACCACCTCTTTGATCCGACAAATATATCAAAGAGTTATAGTACCTTTTAAGGCCTACTACCTGAAGAAGACCTTTGCCAAGGCTAATAATTCAAATATCAACAGTTAAAGCAAAGTTCTCATTAAGTTAATACATTAAGTTAATGATACTTAGAGTTTTGAACTGATAATTGATAGAGAGTTTTGTTTTCAAAATGTTTGATTGGTAGAAAATTTCACCAACATTTCAAACCTGCAAAGTAGGTCAAATCATTGGCTTTCAAATTTTGCTATGCTTCTTTTATTATTCCTGTTGTTCCATCTTGCCAAAACCAACATGATGCCCCTTTATTTTCTGCATACTACATCAATAGTGTGTTTATCATCTATGCACAGATGCATTCAGGCATATTACTAAGTCACTGAGTTACTTTGTCGCTGAGTGCTTTTTTAAAAAAATGCTAATTTACTGACATCAGAATAACTTGTAAATTAATGTCAAACTTGGTATTGTGCCAAGATATATAATGAGAAATAAAATATTGCCAGTTTATGATCATTTCCTAAGTAAGCTGAGTGTATTAAATTAATTATAAATTAGTTTAACACTTTAGCCTTAATCTAGCAATAAGACTATATTATGTGTTTTCAATAGTAAAATATGCACAAAGAAATAAAAATAAACTTTGTTTAAACACAATGGCTTTCTAATGATTTATTGATTCTATTTTTGGAGGCATGTGTGTGTGTGTGTGTGTGTGTGTAACTTACAACAAACTAGTTGTTTTCTTTGTGACTTATCACACTTAGTGAATGCTGATGACGTTGTACGTTTACCATTTATTAACTCAACAACTGCCTTTAGCTGGAGAAGGGACTACCAAATAAACAGGGTAAAATTAAAATACCAAGAAAAAAGGTATATAAGAGGTAACAATCATCTTCTCACCACCCCCACCCCAGATGTGCTATAGGACATGCCACATCCT
Organism: Pteropus vampyrus; assembly: GCF_000151845.1. Classification (NCBI taxonomy): domain Eukaryota; kingdom Metazoa; phylum Chordata; class Mammalia; order Chiroptera; family Pteropodidae; genus Pteropus; species Pteropus vampyrus. Next base: position 21,771,404 of record NW_011888785.1, on the reverse strand, counting down.
CCACCATTCGGTCTTTAACCATAGCCTCTATTAAATGAGCAATGATCCACATGGACCTAATCTGTCTCCTCCTCTGGACAGTTGTCTGGACCCATGTTTACACCTAGCACAGGACCAAACAAATTATCTCATGAGAATTTTGGGTCAGAAGGTAGAATTTATAATGTCCAATTCAGAATAAAGAGGGTAAATATATGGCTATTTAATAGATATAGGAAAAAAAAATTGTTCAGCAAAATTCAATCTCCATTCCTGACAAAATCTTTCAGTAAACCAGGAATTTAAGGAAATTTTCTCATTCTGATAAAAAGGCATCAACAAAAAACTTAGAGTAAACATTATACTTAATGGTAAAACACAGAAAACAATAAGATAAGAACAGGCAAGAATAAATATTCTCTTTATTTATATTCTCCCTTGTTTGGCATCCGAGGCAGGGAAATATAGGGATGGGAGGGAGCCAAAAGAAGAAAATGGATTGAAAAGGAAAAGTAATATTTATATGAGGGTTACAAAGATACTTACATTATATTTGAGTGTTCTATTTCTAAAGCTGCTTGGTGGGTATATGAGGTTGTTTTTTTTTTTTTAATTATAATTTAACATGTAGATATAACATTATAAACTCTCAAATCATTCATATTTTTTAAATAATGTCTAATCCAAGAGAAACAACACAACAGAGTATTTAATTGGGGTTAAGATAAGAGAATAACCTTAGGTTATTTGAGCCTATTACCTTTTTTTAGGCAGGTGATAATTGAATCTCATTAAAATGACTACATGTAAAACTACAGCATCATACAGAAAGTGAGGTTTCATTTCTCCTATAGTGTCTTCAGATCTTAAAATAGCTGGAAGAGCCCATGACCCCTTTCTATTCAGTGCATTACCAAATGAAAGATTTAATTCCAAATTTCTACATTTTATGTCTCCCTTCTACTCAGTGATTTTTAGAAGAGGCAGTTGTGAAAATATTTGGAGAGTTGGAACTATCAGGAGAATACTGTTGAGGGAACTAGCACCATCAGGGTATCACTTAACCGTACACAAATGACAGCAGCAACACCATTATGCTTCTCAGAGTTCACAATTTCCATTCTCACCTCTGAAAATAGATCATAGCTCTGTTAACAGTTCACACTGTTTTTCAAAATAGGCCAACAGAGGCTTTAATATCCAGTGTTTTAAAAGACACTACTACAAATGCTGTTCTTACATAAACTTAGGTAAAGTGGGTGAGATTTGAGGGGCACAAGGGAAATTCCTCAAAACAACATATTTACTTTTAAATAAATTTAGATTTCTCAGTGTTCCTACCAAGGTATTTAAAAGCTTCATTGTCCTATTTAATTGAAAGAAAAATAAATCTAGGAAAAAATCAGGTTTAAAGAGAAACGAAGAGGAGAAAACACAACTAGAGGGAAGAGAAAGGAGGGACGTGAGAGAGAGAGAGAGAGAGAGAGAGAGAGAAAGAGAGAATCTCCAAAGAGGCGAGTGAGGACAGAGAAGAGAGTTAGAGAGACAGAGGGAAGAGAAAAAGAAAGGAAACGAAAGAGATTTAGAGACAAAGAGAGGAAGAGAAACAGGAGGAGGAAGCAAGGACAAGAAAGTGTAAGAGAGCACTAAAAAAAAAAAATGATAACAGAAGATAAAGAATATTTCATTCATATCTTGTAAAACCTACACACAAGATGAAAACCAGGCCTCAAAAGAATTGAAAAGTAATTAAGACACTTATTCTATTTCCACGATTTGCAAGAGAAATTATGATCTTTATCTTCTTCAACATACTTGCTTTATTTTTTTTTACTTTTTACAGATTGACCTCCTTTTATCTACTCACGTGGACATCAAGAAATACTGCCTTTAATACATGTTTTTGCATGGCTTTTTTTTTTCAGCTATGTTCCCCAGAGCTAATTAGTTACATTTCTAATCCTTAAATCCTATCCCCAAAGAGTTGATTTGATTGGCCACATCTTAGGTGTCCATTCCTGACCCAGTTAAGCAAAACCGTATGGGGGAAGGATCTTATGATACATAAAGTAATACATAGGACAGGTTTTCTTAGAAGTAGGATATAAGACAGGCAGGCATCTCATAATTTACCTACCACTACCTTTATGGGATACTATTAAAATATGAATATTGCCTAGAGAACCACACATACACACACACACATACACACACACACACAATTCAAATGACTTAAATTTTTAGTCAACTTGCTGTCCATTCAAATAATCACTGACATATGAATGACGATCCAGAGTTGAGTATCGTAGTAGAACCCATGTAGGTTTTTTGGGTGGTCAGACAAGAGGCCTGATCTGCACAATGAGAGTACAAGGAGGCAGACAGGAGAAGTGAGTTGACTGGAGAAGATAGCAGGAATGGAGGATACTGAAGTGCGAAATTTATGTTGGAGCACATCGGTCAAGCTTCCTAACTCTTCCAAGAGTGATTGCCGATTTAAACAAATAAGTGTTTATATACTACAAGCCCCTGCAGTAGCACAGAAGGAAAAAAAAAAAAAAACACACAAGAAATGTAAAAAGGTCAGATCAGGGAATCTTTCTCAACTTCAACCTTCTGTAAAGCTGCCTCTGGGCCCTGCCAATCCTGCCCGGACATCTCAGTTACCACCTCCCTCCTTCACACTGGAAAGCAACTGGAACTCCAGTTCTGTTTATGATTCTGACAGGAAATCGAGCCCCTGTATTAACATGATTACCATGCAGCACAGTAGAAATTACTGGAACCACACTCTGAAGCCACGCCAAACACATGCACTGTAGATATGATAACCTTCAATACAGATCAAAAAATTAGTATTTTCATTTTCAAGTGAGAACATTAACTCCAGGATTACCACCCAGAGAGCTATGTTCATGCTGCCAGGGCATAATTAATTTTGAATCATGAAAATAGAACTCCTTTTAGTCATGTCTGAAATTCCATTCAACCTGGTATGAAAGCAACTACAATACAGAGAAATACAATGAAGGGTGCAAATTAAATCCACACAAAGAACTGTTCGGGCCAGATTTCTGGAAGGATATTTGAGCTTAGCTCATGTCACTGTTGTGCAAACATAAATTAAAGGAGAGAAAGTGCTAATATCCTGACTGAGTAACAGCATGAATCTAGCCTCAGGCCTAAAGTCTAAATTATCCATTAGTAATATTTTCAGTTTTATTCAAACCGGGCATGATCCTTGAAGCAATTCAGAAGAATTTGATGTGTGGTGAGCATTACCAGCCCACATATGTTAGGTAATATCAATCTCTTGTGGTAGGAAGGAACAGAGGTAATTTACCAAATGGTACCCTACTGACCTAAAAGAACAAATTCACCTCATATGTAGGTTTCATTTTCAAGGGGATTTTATTTACCAGAACTTATCATAAGACTGACATAGTGTATGTTGATTAAGAATGTATTGGAATATTTTTCTACCTTATGGTCCTTTTTTGAAATAGGAACGTTCATAATTAGTTGCAGATTACAAAGTGCTGAGTTAATATTCTAGAACTGGAAATCAGAGGTGTACGAGAAAGCATATTGCGCTGTATTTTCATGTTCACTGAGTCAAAATGATGCCTATTATAAAATTATTAAAATGCAGACTGTTTATAAACCCTGCTTCACAAAGGAAATTCTTTTCTCCTTGAGGTATTCAGCATATGTTATTATTTCAAATTCTGAGTTTCTCTGTATTGTATATCCTATAGAAAAAATTGGAATTAAATGTGAAATATTGAGGGCTTCCCAGCCTGTAGTAGAGGATCAAGTTACCACGCATTAAACTGTTTCTAAAGGAAAAGAGAGAGATCTCGGGCAGGGAGTTAAAGCGAAGCGTTCCTATTCCTGGATACGTAGAAAGAGAGGTTATCACCCTGTAGTACATTGTGTCACTGTAATTTCTGAATAATCATTTTCAGGTTAATATCAAGACTACTTAAAATTTCCACCATCATAAGAAAACAAATTGCTTGTGAAGCCCACAAAGTAGAAAACTCAATTGACTTGGAGGAGTAAGAGGAGAAAATAATTTTCGAAACACAATTCTAAATGCTTTGAGAACTACGTATCATGTTTTGTCCTGTGCGTCTCTGAAGGACTCAACTGACAATATGCTGTTGCTAGACCCTGTGATACTCCCACGGCGTCGTTTAGAGCTCTCTCATCATTAAATAACAGACATTTTGTGGAATTGATAAATATAGTCCTCAATATTAACTAAATAATCCTCCCAATAGTCTGGTAAAACAGATGGAGAGAATAAAACAGAGAAGTTGTTAAGGGGCTTAACTCAGTCCATAGAGACAACCTTGTGACTTAGTATCAGACCTCCCTAGTTTAAGTTTATGACACCTTCTCTTCCATTTTTTATGTATAAATAGCAACCAAGTCTCCAAACCACAACCACCCCAGCCCCCACTCTCTCATGCCTATCTTTAATTCCTTCCATTTGATCAAGAACAGGACACAGTATTGTTGCAAAGGGAATTGCAGCTTTTTCATATATACACTTTCTTATATATATATTCATAAGTATTAAAATGGCTTTTAATAAGACATTTTTTAAATGTATACATAGTTTTTGTATTTTTTAAAGGACAAAATTAGTTTGAAGCACATCGTTTCTATCAACCTTTAAATTACTTTTATGTTTTCCTCCTCAATACAATCCACTCCTCATTAATTAGTTGGAATAAACTCATTATTCTATTTCTTCTTGGTGACTTTTTTGTTGTTGTTGTTAGCCACTAGAGGAGCATAAATGAGTATGATATGGCTGCCATCTTGAAGAAAACCGAGAAGGGGAAGGAAAATGACAGCTAAACAAATAATAATGGTGATAGAAATATTGATAATTCCTGGGAGTTCATTACGTTCCAGACCCTGTGCTTGGCATGCCTCACTTCATTTGATACTTTGATGTACAATGTATTTATATTCTCATTTTTTACAGACCATGGAACTGAAGTTTGCTAGGTTAATGTCTTTTCACATTGAACCCATGTAAATAACTAATACCCCATTCTCCTGTTCAAGGCTCATCAAACAATCTTTTAATATTTCAATTTTTCACATATATTTTTCCACATAGAGCTTGTCTGGCAGTTTTAGTTCTCAATATAATTAATACTTTTCATTTTGGTTTATATTTTTATAATTTTTCTTGGCTTAAATTCTATCCCCAAGTCTAATCAATTCTGGGTCAGTGACAAACAATATTTCAGAAACTGCAAAGTTGAGAACTATTTTGGCAATTATTTTTAGGTCATGCTACCATGTCAATTTTCGTGGTTAGTGGTTTTTCCCTCAAATACCAGCTAATCTTTGGAAACTTTCCTGAGTTTCAGATGAATGTGAATACTGCTTTTTTATTGCCCTTTAAAATATTGCTACATTGCTATATTTATTTTTATACCTTATTCACACGACATTTTTCATTTTCAAATGGTAACTATCTTAAGACAAACTAAATCTTGCTAAATTTAGTTTTGTCGGGGTTCAAGTCCAGTGTCTAGTATATAGTAAGCTTCAATGTTTGTTGAATTGAATAAAATTTTTCTTTCTTTAGAAGAGTCTCTTATCTATAAAGTCTTTAACCTTTCCTTGTGTTACTTATTCAATATTTCTATGTTGTTGCCTCTCATTTATGTATTTCTTCTTGTTTCATAGGAGTAGAGATCTCTCCTCCTTTTCAAATGTGAGCCTATCATTTTTACACTGTGGTTTCGATTGATCTATTTTTCACCTTGACCAGTAGCCACTTGGTATCTATTTCTCCCTCTTAGCAGCTCTCATGATTGTCAAAACTTTTTTCAAAGGAAACAGTATAAAAAGGAGGAGGGAAAAAAGTAACTTCAGAGTGGAGAAACTACTTGAACCATATAATTATTGTCAGTATCACCTGTGATAAATCATGTTAACAGTGTGTACATTTGACACAGTGATGAAAATTGAATTTTATTTCTCTGGTCTTCCTCCCAAGAATGCATATCCCCAGTCTAACCATGGGGGGGGAGGGGAATAGATAAATTTCAATAGTGAGTATTCAAGATAATAGCCAACCAACACTACCAAAAGCGTCAAGGTCATTTTTTTTTTTTTCCAAATGTGTTAGTAGAGGTGTGTTCCCTCCAGAGAACCTAGAAGAAATTCCATCCCTTGACTCTTCCAGCTTCTGATGGTTCCAGCATTCCTGTGCTTGTGGATATATTACTTTAATCTCTGCCTCTTTGATCACATTATTTCTTCCTCTTCTCTCTGTAAGACTCTCCTTTGTTTGTCATAAAAACACTTGTCATTAGATTAAGGGTCCACCCAGATAATCCAGGACAATCTCATCTGGAGACCCATAACTTAATCACATATAAAAGTCACATTCCAAAATAAAGTCACATTCACAGATTTCAGGGATTAGGGCATGAAAATATATTTTGAAGACTACCATTCAACACACTACAATTCATCTAAAACCAAGAATGTCTGAGAAATTGCGACAGCCAAGAAGAGCCTAAGAAGATATAACAACTAAATGTAATATCCTGGATAGAATTCTGTAATAAATAAGGGACAGTAGGTAACAATTAAGGAAATATGAATGAAGAATAAATTTTAGCTAATAATATTATACCAATATCATTTTATTCATTGTAACCAATGAACCATACAAAATAATTAATAGTATTTATTTAGATAATAATAGTGGAAATTGGGTGTGAGATCTAAAACTTCTAAAAAATAAAATCTACTTTAAAACAATTCTACATTTAATCCTTTATAACAATCCTGTCAAATAAAAATACAATGCAAATACTTATGAAATTTTAAGTTTTTTAGAAATCACATTTTAAAAAGTAGAGAGAAATAGGTGAAATTAATATTAATTAATTATTTTATTTTATGTAGTCCATTATATCCAAAATATTATCATTTCAATAATAATTGATATAAAATTGTTAATAACATATATTATAATCGTATTTAGGTAGTGTGTTTATATGTAATACTAGAAATGACACACATATTTGACAACTACAATAATAATACTGTAGACAACTCAATAAAGTCAAATCTTATCCTATCAAAATAAAATTGGGTTTAAAAGAAAAAATGTTTTACATTGCTTCAACTTTTAGATTGAAATTAATTAAATTATATTAAATTCAGTTTCTCAGGCACACTAGTCACATTGTAAGTGCTCAATAGGTGAGTGGCTACCACATTGAACTGCATAGCTCTGCATGCTTTCCTTGTTACTTGTTTCATTATTTACTGTAAACGAACTGCCACCGCCCCATTAGTGCCTTAAAATAACAATTTATTATGTCTCATAATTCTTTGAGTAGAATTTGTAGTCATTTTCTGGTCTTGCTTCATGTTTCTCAAGCCAATGGTGGTAAAGAGCCATTGGGGTTGGAGCATCCCAAATGGCCTTATCACAAGTCCAGCTCTTTGGCTGGGAGAGCTGGAAGGCTGGGCTGAGCTGAGATGCCAGGAAGGCCAGACTTCTCTCTGTTTCTCTGTAGTTTCAGGGCCTCTCACTCTACACATGTCCTTTCCATAAGGTATCTCCATGTGGCTTTTTCACATGGTCTCTTCAGCAGGGTAACTAGATTTGTTGCATGGTGGTTTAGGGCAGTCAAAAGCTCAAAAATAGAAATACTCAGACATTCATAAGGATTAGATCTGAGACTTACACCGTTTCACTTCTGTACTGTTTATATATTGTTCTTTAGATATTGCTGTTGTTTAAAGTGAGTCAGATAACCAGCAAAGATTCAAGGTGGAAGGGAAGTACACAAGGGCATAAATACCAGGAGGCATGGAAATTAGTGTTCTTGCATGTTAGTTAAGTTTTCAATAAGTATTTCACAAAGGTTGTCAATGTTAAGTCTCATAATTGTGTGCTGTTATTAAAAAGTAACAGAGACACAGAGAGGTTAAGACACATGTTCAGGCAAGGTTTCCTCAGAAAGTAGAGAACCTGGGGTTCAAATTTAAGGAGGTGTTCTGGTGCCTAAGATCTGTTCTTTTTGTTGATTGTTTAAATGTTAATTTTGCTGACATAAACAACTTGCAAGGATAAAAGAGAGAAAGAGAAGGAAATAGGCGTACTAAGTTATATTTTAAATCTCTGATGTCATGCTTGTTAAGCTTAAAGATGTTATTAATTGACAGAAAAAACTATGTGGAGACTAGGAGTAGAAGCAGAGATGTGAAATGAGATGGTTCTACATCCACATGTGGTGGCTAAAAATTGGGAGGGATATCTCAGTTGTGGAGGTCCCCCCCTGAGGAGCAAAAGGGTCCCAGCATTGGGCTCCCCAGCATAGGGCTCCAGTGTCAGGAAAAGAAACTCCCATAACTTCTGACTGAAAACCAGCAAAGAATGTGGCTGAGTGAGATTGAAAGTGACTGGAGTCAGAGACATTCCTCTTAAATGGCCTGCACAGGCACAAGCAACTTTCAGTGGCTTGTGCTGTGAGCTTTCCTAAAATCTTTCAAAGATTCTCAAGCTCCCCAAAACAACATCTGGCTTTGGCGTGCCATAGCACTTGCTGAGCAGCCCCAAGACCATCACTAACAGCAATCGGCTTTAAAATGCAGCTTGACCTCTCCCTGGAAGCTCCAAGACCAACACGAGTGGCTACCATCTGCAGGTCACTTTGTAGCTTATGCCAACTGGCCCTGGGAAGGGCACAAGCAACAACTGAGCTTGGCCTACAATAGAGCCCCTCCACAAAATCCCATGTGGCCAGTTTCAGACCACAACAGAGCATCACCCAACCACCTCCACAAAAGACACACCCAAAGGTCAGATTGAGCAGGCACAAGAGCCCTGCTAAAGGAAATCCTGCTCCATAGAGTCAGCCCCTGCACAATAGCTCCTTCACTGAAGCCATGGCTAGTCCTCACAACTGATCAGCCGGAGGGCCATTCCTTATCATTGACCTGCAGATAGCAACCAGGGCTCAACTATAATAGGAGGTTATAGGAGAACACACCTGGAGCATCCAGCTCAGGTGACTATGGAGACTGCCACTGGCCTCTTAGAACACCTACAATAGAAGGCCACTCTACTAAGACTGGGAGACATAACTGCTCTGCCTAATACACAGAAAGAAACTCAGGGAGGCAGCCAAATGGAGAGACAAAGAAACGTGTCCCAAATTAAAGAATAAAACAAAGCTCCAGAAAAAGAGCTAAACAAAATGGAGACAAGCAATTTACCAGATGCAGAGTTCAAAACATTGGTTATAAGGATGCACAATGAACTTGGAGGAAGAGTAGATGAACTCAGTGAGAACTTTAACAAAGAGATAGAAAATATAAAAAAGAACCAGTCAGAAATGAAGAATGTAATAAATGAAATAAAGAATACATTAGAGGGACTCAATAGTAGATTAGATAAAGCGGAGGACTGTATCAGCAATATGAATGATAAAGTAGCAGAAAACACCCAATCAGAACAGCAGTAAGGAAAAAAAATCCAAGAAAATGAGGATAATTTAAGGGGCCTCTGGGATAACATCAAGCATATCAATATTCGCATCATAAGGGTACTAAAAGGAGAACAGAAAGAATAAGAAATTGAAAACCTGTTTGAAGAAATAATTACAGAAAAATTTCCTAATCTCATGAAAGAAATAGACATGCAAGTCCAGGAATCACAGAGAATCCCCAAAAAATTGAATCCAAAAAGGTTCGCACCAAGACACTTCATAATTAAAATGCCTAAGGTTAAAGACAAAGAAAGAATCTTAAAAGCAACAAGGGAAAAGCAGTTAGTTACCTACAATGGAGCTCTCGTAAGACCATCAGTTGATTTCTCATTAGAAGCTTTTCAGGCCAGAAAGAATTGGCACAAAATAGTCAAAGTGATGAAAAGCAAGAACCTAAAACCAAGGTTACCCAGAAAAGCTATTATTTAAACTTGAAAGACAAAGAGCTTCCCAGACAAGAAAAAGCTAAAGGAGTTCATAATCACCAAACAAGTAACAGGAAATGTTAGAGGGACTTCTTTAAGAAGAAAAAAAAAGATAAAAAAATACAAATAATAAAATGGCAATAACTACAAATATATGAACAATTACTTTAAATGTAAATGGATTAAATGCTCCTATCAAAAAACATAGTGGCCGAATGGATAAGAAAACAAGACCCTTACATATGCTGCCTATAAGATACTCACTTCAGATCAAAATACACACAGAGACTGTAAGTAAAGGTATGGAAAAAGTTATTTCATGAAAATAGAAACAAACAAACAAAAAAAGCTAGAGTAATGATACCTATACCAGACAAAATAAACTTTAAAACAAAGGCTATAACAAGAGACAAAGAAGGACCCAGTACTCTCACTTCTGGTTATTTAGCTAAAGAAATCCAAAACACTACTTCGAAAGGACGCGTACATCTATATGTTCATTGCAGCATTATTTACAATAGCCAAGATATGGAGGTAATCTGGGTGTCCATCAGTGGATAAATGGATAAGGAAGAGGCGGTACATATATACAACAAAATACTACTCAGCCATAAAAAAATATATAAAATTTTGCCATCTGTGACAACATGGATGGACCGAGAGGGTACTGTGCTAAGTGGAGTAAATCAGACAGAGAAAGGCAAATGTCATATGATATCACTTATAAGTAGAATCTAGAGAACAGGATAAACAAAACAGAAACAAGCTAATAGATACGGAAAACTATTTGTTGGTTGCTGGATTGGGAGGCGGGGTTGGAAGGATGGGTGAAGGAGAAGAAGAGAGTAAGAGGGTACAAATTGGTAGTTACAAAATAGTCATGGGGATGTAGAGTATGTCATGGAGAATATAATTA
>NW_011888785.1:21752962-21760296 GCF_000151845.1 Pteropus vampyrus | reverse complement strand
AGCCTTAACTACATTTGCTGTGAAAAGATCTTTCTCCTGTTTATTCTTGCTCTTGCTCTCATTCTCTTTTTCTATGTATAAATCATGGTGATTTTGTGGAAATTTCTGCCAGCTTTACTCAGTCTTTCACTTAGAAGTTGCAGTAATCACATTTTTATCTAATCACCCAATATTCAGGGCTCTTTTTTGCTGACTTTAAACACTTCTCCTTCATTATCAGTGAAGACTCATCAGTGACATTAGTAGTTCTGTGTAATATAATATGTTTGTGTTCCGTATTTTTTCTAGGCAAAGCAATCAACTCTGACAAAGTAATGACCTCAACATAACTGTCGTTAACAAAAAGGTTAGAGTGTTCTCATCAGAATCATAGAGCTGGGAGTCATTCTCCTTTGTGACTCTACATCTTCCTTTGCTCCGAACTCGTTAAATGAAACAAATAATTATGCCTTATTAAGCACCTGCTCAATGAAGTTGGAAAATTAGACTATGGTGACATTAAATTCTGACCTTTGACTTTTTCTGTCAGATGTCGGAATGATTATTTCTACTGGATCTTGGTTTGACATTAGGGAGCAATTGGCTAATGCCCAGATTCTCCAAACTTGCTCTCTGGTCTCTTGCTAATGCTCATCTTGTTCAGTGTCTCAGATTTATTATGATTTATTTACCATGTGGAGTAATAGTATCTCCTTTTATCTTAAAGGGAATACATTCTATATGACTTTGAGTCCTAGTTCTCAAGGGAACTCAGAGAAAAACGAGAAAACTAAGAAACAGATGTTTACCTCTTTTCCCTTTGTCTTCTTTCCTAGTATAAAATTTGGACAAGTATATAAGAGAAGAGATATGTGAGAAGAAAAGACACTGAGTCTAATCAGTTGGGACTTCTTATGTGAGGGGAAGATATTAGAATAACATTACCCCTAATAGAAGAACTATGAATTTGAATAGTTTTTCTTAACAGTGGACCTAACATACTTGTTTTGAAATGTAATCACTGGACCTTTAGTATTTTAAAGCATAGTTAAACTTGGCATTGCCTTTAAGTTATAAGCACAATGAAGTTTAGAATTGTGAACAATGTCAGCCCAGATTATACACAAGATGAAGTGTGAAAAAAAAACATTTTAGTAGACCAGAAAAGAGAAGGAAATGAGTAAAAGATGTACTGAAACAAAAAATGTAAGAAAAGTGAGGCATATTAATCAAACATCTATTATGTGTCAAGTACAGTGCTGGGCATATCATAAATATACAGGGAAACTGAACAATAGAAGTAGCAGCCCATGAAAAGGAGCTAGAACACAGAGAATAAAATAGAAAAGAGAAGGCAGCATTGAAATAATGAATTAATGTAGAATTTACATTAAAAAATCAGAATATCTATTTCATAAAATACTGAAATAGGGCACCCAGAGTTCTACATCCAACTATGAAAATTTAAGGGAGACAGACAGCTTTTTTTCTACTTTTAGGCAATATACTAAGCTTTATACATTCTATGAGTTCCCCGATTCACTTATTACAATTCACTCATTTCCTTTTTGCTGAAGTTATCCACAGTGATTCTCATGTTTATTTAATGACGATACTGATTCACTATTACAATTGTAGAAATCATGTGCTGTTATTGATCCATGTGTCTTAATTTTGTTTTAGGGGATATGATCCCTTTAAGGATTTGCTAAATAACAAGTCCAGGTTCAGTATGAATTGCGTAAGGGGAGAAAGAAAAAGATAGAGGATAAGAATATTCAGAAGGCTATAATGTAGAGAACAGGGTCTATATCAGGGACTATAATGAGAAATTAGCTAGAAAACAGGGTTTCTGAAGGAGAATAAAGGGAAGGGAAATGGTGATGGTCAAGTAGGTAGCTATGAAATCTCTATTGGCTTTTTGTTTTGTGTTTGATATTGATTTCATTTGTTTTATTTTCTTCTCTTACTATTCATATTTAAGCCTGAAACTCAACTAGGAAATATTTCAATTCTATTCAGAAATTATTAGAAAAGAATTTGGAAAAACAATTCAAAATAATAATTGAGAGTAGAATGGTTAGAGTTGTAGAAAAAAAGGAAAAAAAAGATTCGAAAATGATGAGCCTCATGCAAGGGCTTAGAAAGTAAGAGAGAAGTTTAAGAAAAGCTATTAAAAGTGTTTAAACCTGGATGGATTTCTGCGATGGCCCTAGCAGGAAAACTGATTGCTTTCACCTTGACCAAGCTGACTTAGTAGTCAGAAACTTGCTAGAGGTATTCAATATGAAAATAGAATTGACCTGACCTACACTTGCGAGACATGCATCACCCACGCACTACCTTTTTTAGTACTAAATTGTTATCTTACCGAATACACACAATTCCAATACACATTTACTCACACAAACTCACTCACACTGAGCTTATTATTACTATTACTATTACTATTACTATTACTATTACTATTACTATTATTACTATTATTATTTTATTATATCTTAAGCTAATGATGAAGACATCTGGAAATAAGTGATCTTATTAATTAAGATGCTAGAAGTTCTGAAGAAGAGTTGTATGGTAGTAAGAGAGAGAATAAAATTAGGAGGACACTGCAAAAGATAATGCAATATAGAGAAATGTAGGATGCATGCAGGATCTTAGCTCTTTTGTTCAGCTGCTCTACAGAAGTACACCATGGGAACGTAATAAATATTGGTTGACTGAATAAGTGAATTGTTCAAGGTCAGTGCTTCCACACCATTTTTATGTCATAGCAGACTTTGAAAATGTATGGTAAACAAGAGTAAACAGATGTGGTTTCTTGCAGCTGGAGAAGATTAACTCTTAGGGTTCCAGTCTACCCCAGGTCTTACAGAATGCCCAAAGGATGATCAATTCGGTTTCTGAGTGCCCGCATATGTCATGACCTACTGCATGGGAAGCAAGTGTAATCTGTGAAAACTTCATTTAAAATATACTTTTATTCAGGTCTGATATTAGCTTATTCTGACTTTTATGTCTTCTGTACAGATGGAGTTTGGGAGGAAGTGGGGTGTAAAATGCTCCCCTTCCTCTAAACAAAGGCAGCTGCCCTTGGCAAGACCCATGGCTTAGCACTTGGTATGCTGGGCTGGATTCAAGCCCTGCTCACCCATCCACTGGGTGCTCTTATATAATATATTCACTCTACATTCTACTGTCCCTTCACACAACTAATTTTATGCAACCTCCAATCTAGTAGTCACTGACTACCTTATACTTTTAAATTTATCATTTCTGCTTCTTGTCTTCAGGAAATCTTCCCTTGGCTCAAATTTCTCTTTATTTAATTGTTTGCTCAAGTTTCAGAATTCTATATTCTCTTAAATCTATTTGAAAATGAGAAAAAATAGAAATTAAAATTTTTTTTCTCATTATCTTTTGTGTTGGTGGTTTTGTTTTGATTTGATTTCTGTCAAATTCACAATGAATCACATCCTTTGATGATTCAAGCTGATGCCAATGCCCACTGATCATGACTTCCAGGAACACACCTGTTCAGTTTATTTGCCTTGCTGTTGACATGTGGGCTATCTGGAGAAGCTTATAATAGTAACGGGGGCTAGGATTATACAATTCCAAGAAGAGGTGGAGAAGTGGAGGCCCATTTTGGATCGAGTGCTGTCTAGAAGCAGGGGCAGTTCAGCAACTGATTGTCTTAGTCATTTTTATCCGGAAGGTGAGAGGAGTAAAGCCAAGCTAAAGCTTTCATTGATAAAGAACCAGTTGTCCCTCATGTTAACCAGCAGAGGGGCTGTTATTTGTATAGTTTGGAGAGTAGACTCATCTCTGTCTTGTTTCAGGCGTAGTCATGGAGTAGCCTTGTTTGTCTTGTCCACCACAGTCACCAGGTGGCCAGGTCTGTGTATTGTTAATTCTGCAAGCATTGTTCATGTCAGCTGGAAACAGCAGGCCTAGCTAGTAGATCTCCAACTTTTTTGATGCAGAACCTTTTTATTCATATGGTTATTGTTGTCTATTCACTCACACTGGAGTTTTTCTCCTGTGAACCCTTTCCGTGAAATAAATGAGTGTCATAGGTGTCTGCATTCTGCCTGGCTTGGCCACATGATTTAAAGGACAGTTCCCAAGTATCTCATTTTTGGATTGATGATCTTACCCACTATAACTTCCCCCTTGTGGTTTCCGTTTTATGTGAAAGATATTACTGGTATTTTGTCAGAATTAGCTTCAAAATACAATAATATAGGGAAAATCCCAAGTGTTTTTTTCCATGCTATTCTTTAAACTTATCCCATCTGTCTAGATATAACAAAGACATTGAAATTTCTGGGAGGTCTTCTATTACTTTTTTACTATACACTTTACTTTATTGTACTGATGTAGCTTTTTCTTATTTTTATATCTAATTGTTAATTTCCATGGAAACTGGCAGGGAAGGAAAGGCAGTAGTTTGAGAGGTAGTCATTTCACTCTCTTATACATTTCTGGAGAAATGTATATGATTTCTAAAAATTGAAAGAGAAAAGATAGGTTTTCCAGAAATATTATTTAAATTTTTTATACTTGCAAATGGTTATAATTTCTACAAAATGTTATCAATCCCAAATTCTTAAATTTCCCTTTCCAGAGAAGAGAGAAACAGACTGTATAGTAAGTAGACTTACAGACACTCTCAGTACGCTTAAGTAAAAAAGCCTCAGGTGCCCTCCTGCTACATAGACTAGCATTTCAAAAGTAGGTGTATCTAAAAGATGACCATTTGGCCAACTTACAAACCTGCTGACCTCCTTTTAAGGAAGGATTTAGTCAAGAAAAATTAATCTAATATACTTCCACTGCCTTCCTCTTCTCACCCAGAAAATCCTAATCACTGACCTTGACCCCTGTGAATGTGGTGTAAAGGAATGAAGGCTTTTTGATGTTGTGCTCAGAAAAATACAGTTTAGAAATAAAATAGAATCCACATTTTCTGATAAAAACAAAATACTTTAAAAATCTTTATTTCTGCCATTGTTCACTAATTTATTTGAGATTAACAGACTGAATTTTTAATTGGCATGTTATTTGTTTTCAGAGATATGATTATGAACTTTCAAAAATAAGACTTTAGAAATCATATAGCTTTATGCTTAAAACTAACATAAAAATGTGATCCAAGTTCAGTTAACTTATTAAACACATTGTCCTCCCAAAAAGGTGAATTATATCCTTAATTTATTTAGTCTTTCATTTACAAATATTCATGACAAATTTTCAAGATGGGATATAAACAAACAGTATTTTCCAAACATATGTGATTAATCAACCTCTTTTCAATGCCATATCTGTTAAAATTTTCTAGAAGAATATTTCAAAAAGCACTGTTTGAGAAACACTTCTATCCCAACTTTCTTATCTTCATAAAAACAAAACAAAACAGGCAGAGATCATCTAAGTGAAGTAGCCATAGTCTGTGTCAATTCTCAGAATAGTACTCAAGACTCTGATTTCCAGGATTTTCTAGTACACACACTTCAAATGTACGTACTAGATGATCAATGTTAAACACACTTATCTGTATAAAATTATATTAACTTTTTGTTATTTTAGGATATATTAAAGTGTTGTTACACTGTCTTATGAACTTATAATCAAGTAAATAATCCTGAACTGCCAAAGCTGCTTCGTTTTATTCTTTTTACATTTGATTATCTTGCCAAATACATAGACATACTTTTAGTATAAATCAAATGACACCAGACTGATAGGAATCAATGTAAGTTGGATGGTTTTGTTTAAATATTTGATTCTAGCCAGCAAAATATATTCAAGTAGCTCAAAGCCTATCACGTGTTTTTTTTTTTCGTTGCCACAATTGCAAATTTGATCTGAATCTAGTGTTTATATATCTATTGCACAAGCACTGATTGAAGTCCCTTTTATAAATAAGCAGTTTGCTACTAATGAAGTTACATATTTCAATAATATACGAAATACGTTAGTTTCTTAAAGGAAAGCATCAGTGATAAAGCTATTTGGAGAGCACTTTGAACAGTAAACAAAACTAGAGCGGGTTTGAAACTGTTAAAGATTGAGTTAGGGGAAAAATAGTAGTTTTATGCAAAATTTTTCAGAACTTTCTTATGTAAGTCTTTTATACGAGGTGGTAATGTAAATAGTAAGTATAATTTTACCAAACTGAAGATAACTTAGAAAGTAAAGTATACCTAAAAGTCTCATTATTACCATTAGTAAGAACTGTTCTTTTTAAACCAAGATAAAATTTAAATTAATTTAACTATCTTGTACAATAATTACATTGTTATCACAGAGAAAGTATTTATGACTGTTTATCTAAAAAGAATTTTTGATTCCAGTTTTACAAATATTCTAGAAAAAATGATAAAATACTAATGGAGGGTTAGCTGTATATGAAAGGAACTTATTTATTTTTATTTCTTGTGATTCAGACACATGGGTTTTCGGGCCTTTGAGAAACCTCTGATAACATTAGTTTAAGGGAACAGAATCTTTCTTCTTCCATCTTTCCCCAATTATGTTATTCCTCAGCATGTTTCTCCTCTATATAGTGTGAAGACCTTTCTTTCTTGAAGTTGCTTTACCTGTCCCACCTAAGTTCAACTTAAAAGTGGCTCTCACATTTATATACACTCTTTCTCTGGAAACAGACTTTGGTTATTCATCCCTACAAAAAATCCAACAATGAGATACCACTACACCTATTAGAATGGCCAAAATTCTAAACACGAACAACAATAAATGCTAGCAAAGTTGTGAAACAACAAGAATTTTCACTCATTGCTTGTGGGAATGCACAATGGTATAGTCAATTTGAAAGACAGTTTGTCAGTTTTTTACAAAACTAAACATACTTCTACCACATGATTCAGCAATCACACTCTGTGGTATTTACATAAAGGAAATGATAACTCATGTCCACATAAAAGCCTGCACATAGATGTTCACAGAGGTTTTATTCATAATTGCTAAAAATTGGGAGCACCCTTCAGCAGGTGAATGGATAAATAAATTATAATGCATCCAGACAAAAGAATATTATTCAGCACTAAAAAGAAATGAACTATAAAGCAATGAAAAGACATACAGAAACTTTAAGTGCACAATACTAAGTAAAAGAAGCAAATCCGAGACAGCTCCATAGCGAAGGATTCCAACTACATGACCTCCTGGAAAAGGCAAAACTATAGAGAAAAAAAAAAAAAAAAAGATCAGTGGATTTCAGAAGGAGGGGATGGTGGAGAGGAGAGAATAGGCAGATCACAGAGGATTTTTAGGGTAGTAAAAATACTTGGTACAATAAAATGATGAATATATGTATTATACATTTG
>NW_011888785.1:21731752-21751944 GCF_000151845.1 Pteropus vampyrus | reverse complement strand
GCATTACAATATGTTATGATGTCATATATTCTAATCCTTCCATACACATATATTTTGCATGCTATACATTCAACAAATATATATTAAATATTTACTTTGTGTCGAGAATTGTTCAAGACCCTGGAGACAGATAGTATGAAAAGACAGAGTAACAGCCTTTAAAACATTTACATATGGACATGTTAACAAATAAATGTATGGTCAAGTCTCATTATTGGCTGTGGTAATGTTTTATAAAGTCACTGCCAACACTGTATTATAAATACTGAACCATCGCTCCTGGGGAAACACAGGGTTAGGTTCCTACGTGTCACTAGTCACATTTTCATCAACCAGTTAATACATAACTTGGTTTTACATGTGTTTCTGTGTTTCACCTTATTCAAATATATTGTTGATTCATTAACACTGAACTCAAGACCAACAGCACTGTAGCTCATGCCTGTACAAAGCTTATCCACATGGCTACGAATGAATACAAGAGTACTGATGTTAAGGTTACAAATCAATTCTCAAATACCAAAATTCCCAAATAATCAGGATGAACTATAATTCAATAAATAGAGATATTTTGAGAAAAGAGAAGAGAGCTCCCAAGGTTGATGGCCAGATTCAGGGCAGGATTTATCAAGGCAACACTGTTGAATCTGAGGCTCTAAATATGTGTGTTTGCCAAGTAGACATAGAAAATGGCTAGTCTAGGTGGAGGGAACAGCATGTGTGGGCACGCAGAAGGTAAACTGCATGTGTTGTTTGAGCATAAAAGATGGGGTGAGGGACTAATAGGAGATGAGGTACAATGGTGAAATGGAGCCAACTCAGAAGGGTTTACTGTGAAATGAAAAGTTTGGGGTTTATGAATGGTAAAGAGTTAGACAATCCTTAGGAAAAGCAGTGGAATTATCAGATTTTCCCTTTAGAGAAATTTCACGGCCATCTCTATGAAAGATGGATTAGAGAAGTATAAGGCAAGACTCAGGGAACACAGAAAGGAAGTGGTAACAATTTGGCAATTTGACAAGTGGAGGTGCCTATATTAAGATAAAAATAATTTTATGAAATAATGAAAAGAGGGAAATTTTTCCATGTTACCATCCACCTAAATAAACAATATTAGGTCACGTGTTTAGATTCGGTTATGTTACTTTGAGATAAATGGTAAATCCAGAAAGTGATAGCTAATAGAAATTTTAGCATAGGAGTCTGGAGTTTAGGAGAAGAGTCTCAGTACAAGATGCTTATTTAGGAATCTTTCAAATAGAAATGGCAAGCAGAGCTAAAGGCATAAAATAAATTGTCTATGAAAAGTAATAGTTATAGCTAATACCTACATAGCACATATTATGATATTATTATTATCCCGACTTTACAGGTGGGCCACAGAAAGAATAAATAGCTTTCCCAATGTTAAATGTTCTCAAATAGTAGAGACTGGATTTAAACCAAAGGAATATGGCTTCAGACAATTTCAAATTTTCCCTGGGGTATGTCAAAATTTAAGAACTAGACAAGATAAGAAGAAGCTGCAGAAAGAATTTCCTTTGCTCACCATAACTTCACCTTAGTTCATATAAATCTCTGTAACTTCTGTCTAAAATCCCAGATTCTGATGTTTATATTACTTCCACATCAATATCAGAATTTGAGTGCCACCTTTTGAACCTTTTACTCTGCTTTCTTTCAGGCCTTTCACTTAGCTTCTCATCCAGGTTTTGTTCCCTGTTAATTTTCTAGCTGTATTCACTACTACTATTTGACTTACCAATTCAACCTTCATTTTTCTCTTATCCCCCTCCCCTTGCTCTTTTCTTTGGCCTTCACTTCTTCACTTCTTTTAGTTTTTGATGTATCAAAATCTCATAAAACTTGTTATATGTGGGTACATGTGTGTGTAAATAAATAAATATATATTTATATATATATATAAATATTATAATATATATATATTACACGACTAAACATGGACTTGATACTTATGACTCAGTGCATTCATATCTACCAAGGATGAGTATGTATTAAGTCAAATGAGTATGTGGTTGAATACTGTGACTGGCTAACCTGTGATGACATAACCAGGAAGGATATTATGGAGTCTTACTAGGCTAGAAAAAACTATGGAAATCACATTGGAGATGATTCCAGGAAGAAAAAGAGATTAACTGTTTCAATTTCCTAGCATACTAAGATCCTTGCAGAAAAACATTGGCTTTTCTATGTCTTTTTTGCTTTTTTTCCCCTGGCTAGATTCATTCCTTCTCACATGTCTTCAAAGCAGAAAAAGTCAGAATGATAAATAAAGATTGCCTACACACACACACACACACACACTCTCTCTCTCTCTCTCTCTCTCTCTCTCTCTCTCTCTCTCTCTCAAAAAATAATAAATCAAAGAGTTTAGATTTTGCTTTTAAAGAGATTATTGTTCTAATGAAATATGTCTGAAGCTATTGCTTTAGGGACATCTCCACTTCAATGGTGACATGGAAGCTTTCACAAAGAGATCCAAGTGGGAAGTAAAGACACAATTTAATAAACCTGTCTGTGTTGCTTCATTCTCTCTTGTAATATTGGACAATTATATAAATTATTAATTCACAATGTGTTCCTATAATAAATCCTTTTTAAATACAAAAAAAAAATGACAGGAGACAATTTTAAGTAAAGAATAAAATATTGGTGGAAAATTGCCAGATTTTCACCCATTAGTAACCTACAGTTTAAAACATTATTAATCACAACTCCCTTATCATTTTTTTTTTCTATTTGCTTCAGTGAAGTCAAAGTGTTAGGACAAGGTGTTCTCTCTAGTTCATTGTTTTTATAAATACCCATTATAGTAATTGTCTGTAACTTTCTTTTGGAATCTACTCTTCTGTGTGTAATCATTTGGGTATAATCAGTCCTGCACCTTGGTCAGCACAGAATATACAAATGCTGTTCTGGGGAATAGCACAGCCTGCTCCTTTTGATAGTGTTACCTGACACATGTCCTGATTACAAACTTGGCTCCCTGGAGAAAAAGTAATCTATGCCAAAAGAAAAAAAAAAAATGAAATAAAGTCCTCTAAGCCTCAGTAGAGGTTTTCTGTCCAATATATCTGCTAAAATGGAGCCATAATTCACTTAAGTTCTACAGACACTATCACTCTTTTCTCCTAAGAAGAGCAATAACTTTTAACCAACAGACCCTCTCAGACTTAGCAGAGAAAGTTAATTTGATATTTATTTAATACTCACTCTGTAAATCACAATTGCTTTTAGCTGAAAGGCTCATATTAAAACACAAAAGTAACAAAAAAGTATGAAAAGAAAGGCTTCAGGTTTAAAAATGTGAATGAATAACTAGAATGCTATTAATTGAATTTGCGAACATGAATATTTTATCTGGTGCCACGAGTACCACCCAGTGAATTCAATGCCATCCCCTAACTCCATGATTACATTTTCTAAATCTACGAGAATGTTTTAATTCAGAGAATCATAGAAATAGACATCATCTTAGAGGAAGGAGAACGGATTCAGTTAATAATAATTCTTATACTGCAATGTAGAAAATTAATATGACTATTCAATTACCAGCTAATTGGTAATTAGCTAATAGTCATCCTAAATATAATTTCTGGACTGTAATAGCATAGTATCTGTTCTTAAAACAGAGTTTAAGGATTGGGTTTGACAGTCAGTATTGCTTTTATAAATTTGCAGATGTAACACAACACAAACTAATTGAGAGCCAATTGATTTAGGTTCAAACCCCATCTTTGCCCTCATGTGGTCTTGGGCAAGTTATTTAAACTCTCTGTGTCTTGTTTTCCTCATATTTAAAATCTAGATGAAAATAGTACTAATTTCACAGGAGATTGTGAGAGTTAATATTTCTGAAGCACTTAGAACTTGTACAAACTGTATTAGTGTGTGTAAAATAAATAAAATATCATTGTAAAATTCATTTAATCTGGAATTCTGAAATGTATCATTAGTAAATATAAATTAAAATATTTACTTTATTAGATTGTTAAAATAATTTAATGCAGATTACATTAAGTAAATATTAACTTTACAATGATCAGTTATTAATAAATAGAAACAAAATTAAATTTCCACATAGCAATAATGAAAATACTTATTATACACATTTTCCAATTTATAAACAGTCCTAGAGATAGCATTTTTATGGTTAACAACTTGGAATTTAGAATCAGACAGGCAAGATATATCTATGTTCTGCCATTTAGCAACTTTGTAATATTTGTGATGACATTAGGGCAAACATTTATTCTCTGCCAATCTCAGCTTCTTCTTCTGAAAAATGTGAATAATAATTCCTGTTTCTGTTATTGTGAAAATTAACTGATATCATGCTTGCAAAGTAGCTGGCATATAGTATGCATTCAATAATTGGTGGGTATTAGTAACATTCATTTTCCTTGTATTCCATGGATGGCTTGCGACTCAAACTTAAGATATATACTCCTGTTAATTCACTGTTACTGATTCTTTACACTTATTGACATATGTATTTCCCCACCAGTAATAAAAGTGTTGAGCACACTTTTATTCCCCTTTGGTCCTCATCTCTCCTCCCCTCACACAATTATATTGACATTGGGAGAGATGAACTACAACTTTATCCAATTTGCCCTCTTGGAAAGAGATGCCACAGACCACTCCTCCATGATAGACACTCCTTTGGTGAAATAAACTGGAAAACAAAGGAGAATTGTCAAAGTGTGTGTGGCAAAACATTCCTTCTTAGTTTCTCCAGATATACACCATTATCAGATAAATCTCAGCCAATTTTCTATGTACTTAAAAGTAATTATTTTTATTTTTTGTTAATTAGATTATTTGTACACTTGATATGTAAAATGTTGCTATATAAATATGCTTCTGAATAGCTTTAATGAATATTAACTGTCCAATAGAGGATTGTAGCTTCTTGTTTTAGTTTTATATGGTAACAAAAAAAGCAAATATTCATTAAAGCTAGGGATGTTTGTTTTTTTAGGGCAGGACCTTGAAGAGCTGACTTCTGCCCATCAAATTATGCATATCATCCTGAGTTCAAATTAAAATCAGAACTCTCAAATGTCAATATTTCAAATATATAATGCATGTCGAGTAATGCATCTTGATAGTTCTAAGTTAGTGACAGAAATTAACTTTATTTTGCTATTTAAGAGATAAAATGTGTAAATGTAACAAAGACTTAGTTCAATTACATTTTTGAAACAATGTAAACAGGGTCAAAAAAGTACAAAAAAATAGTGTTGGCACTTTGGCTTGCTCCCCTTTAGCACTGGACCTTTAAGGTCTAGTAGAGTGCTTTTCCAAGATTGTAGTTAAGCCATGTGCTCTTTAATGTAAATTGAACAGGGAAATACTATGGCAAAAATAAAATAATTTAAACTATTATTAACTAAACAATATCTGTCAGAGAAATCTACCATCTTTATGCTATAAATTTAAATCCTTTAAGTTTTCTTCGAAGACCTCTTCAAAGTTCTTTTGTTTAAACAAACCACCCATTACAAATTATATAGACCTTTCTACCAGTTTAAACCTTGTAATTTATGGCACTGTGTCCACCTGAATCAAAAAACAAAACAAAACAAGAAACCACTCCTACAACACCAGTTTGTAATTGTTTTGTTTAAAACAGATGAATATTCAAATATAGATCTTCATCAATTTACTAATTTCATTTTAAAAGAAGCTCACAGGGTAGGAATTTTAGAAAATGCTTCCATTTGGTGGAATTTTTTTTTTTTCTTAAATAAGGAGTTATAACAGTTTTGAGGCAAATTCTTTTGCTGTTTCACAGTGCAGATTTACCTGTCCATTTTAGTTGCTAGAGATTGTATTGGACGTTGAGAATAGAGATTGTCTTCAAGAAATTTAGCTTCTTGTGGAAGAAATAAGGAAAAATCATAAATTTTTCAGCTGTTTGGTTCTTTAGAGACGTCTCATTGAGGTACAGAGAAATTAATGGTAACTTACATCAGGATACACATTAATTTAGGGTCCGAGTTGACCACCCAGTTCTGCTTATGTTCACTGCATTCTCCACCACATGGTTCGTGTCATCAATGTCAGTGACCACAAAATAACTCCAGCTTTCATTTTTCCTGAGCACCAAATACATATTCCAAACGGCCTACCAGATACTCCACAAATCATTTCAAACTCACAGAATTCAATGCAGAAACTATGATCTACCCATCCTAAATATTTTCCTCACTTACTTCTTAGTATTGCTTTTTTAACTGTTATCCATCCAGTTGCAAAACATGAAAATCAAGGGATTATTTTTCACTTTATGTTTATTTCTCATATGTAAATTTGATGAAAATCTTTTTATCATTTCTGTTTAAAAATACCAAAATATCTCCCCTGTCTATAAAATTAAATCTCTGTCAAATCTGAATCATAAAGCAGTGGTCTCCAACTTTTTTATTACTAGAGAATGATGCTCCTATGAGAATCTTATGCCTGATGATCTGAGGTGGAGCCGAGGCGGTGATGCTAGCGTTGGGGAGCGGCGGCAAATACAGATGAAGCTTCACTCCTTGCCCGCTGCTCACTTCCTGCTGTACGGCCCAGGACCTAACAGGCCACAAACCTGTACTGGTCTGCGGCCAGGGGTTTTGGGACCCCTGTCATAAAGCTCCCAATATTCAGACCCTTGCCTTTTTGTCCAGCTTTCTGTGGTTTCCTCACATGGATAAGGTATGGTAATTCTCACCCTTAACTTTGTCTGTGGCCATTGAAATTTAAGACTACCTACGAATATGTATAACAACTAAAAACAGCAATACAAATTACCATAGGAGATTCTAAGTTTTTATTTGCGTTTCAATAGTAAAAATCACCTGTAGAAAAAGGCTATGATTTTATCACAATTCAATAATTGGAGATAATAACCCAATAATAATTTGTTTCAACGTATTAAAAGCTTAGTGAGTTATGGGCCATTAAACAACCCTTTTCCTTATTCTAAATGATAACTTCCCATCTGGTAAATTGGTTTCGTTTTCTTCTTATCCAAGTTTATGTACTTTAAATTAATTTTCTCCAAATATGCCCCATTATATTCCTACAATACATATTTAAATATATTCATCTCTCACTAACAGGACCCAATAAAATTGAGAATTTGCAAAGGGCAAAATGTTGGACTAAATTTTGTTCTACCTCTGTACATGAACAAAATATCCATAGTTAATTAAAAAATGTAAATTAAATTAATATAGACTCTTTCCTTTAGAAAATAATGATTTGTGGGATCATTTAAAGATATTTTGCTAGCTATAAGTATTTCTATTCCCTCTTCAGATTACCTAAAGAGCATGAGCTGGCTTATAAATTTGATTTTTAAGCCAGAAAAAAGAAACTCTATATTTTAAATATCAACCTTGAACAGTGTTCAATCCAAGAAAGGTCAATTCAGCTGTTTAAAGTCTTTTGGCTATTAAGCACATAGTTCGATATCCTAGATGTCTTAGGTATTGCTTTGAAAACTAGAAATTATCCCAGGGTCCCTAAGGCCAAACAAGGTTCTAGTTGTCATGTTTTAGAAATAATCAGAGTGTCTAAGAAAGTCTATAATGTAAGAGTAATTGGAACTGGAAGTCTGCATCTATTATAATGACTGAATATCTAATATTTTTGTATATTATTATTTTCTCTTTCTCTCTCTTTTTCTTTTCCTGTCTCTTTAGAATTTACTATTGAGTAATTTATTTTTATTGAAATTTAGATCCTTAATCTAATTTTACTATGAAATAATTTAAGTACACATAATTAATGCGGAGAGTAATATGTTTAAGTTGTATCTAATGCCCAACTTTGTCAAATATTAACATCTACATATACTAGTTCCTACAAATATATATAAGTATAATACTGAATAGAAATTTTTAAATGAAACTATTGAAACAGTTGTAGTTCTCTGTCTTCATTCTTTTACTTCTAAGAGAAAAATCTATTTTGAATTTAGTGCTTAACTTTTCCAGAAATGTTTTTTATATATTTACTATTTACATATGAATATATGTATCCATAAGCAGTATAACTTGCTTCTTTAAATTTGATATACCCAATGTAATTCTATTTGCACTATTACATTCCTCGATTCTCTTCCTTCGACAGAGGGTTTCTGAAATTTTCTACATGGATGCATGCATGCAGCTCTTTTTCTTTCACTTCGACTTCCGTATCCAATTAGTGACTATACTTCAATTTATCCATTTCTCTTCTTGTAGGGCATGTAGATTGTCCTCTTTTTTCTATTACAATTAATTCTATAATAAATACTTTTGAAAATATTATTACGCATGTGCAGAAGGTTCTCAAGGGTATGTAATTAACTGTGATGAGCTGGTTCTTGGAGTATGTGCATTTTAAACTTCATTGGATATTGCCAAATCACTCTCCAAGATGTATGTTTGTACCAAAATATACACAAAGGAAAGTATATGAGCACTGAAACAGAAAATAAAGGTCTTGTTCTGTTTAACAGATACTGAGTTATTTTTCAGAGACAACAGACCAAAATTGCAAGTCATGCAGCCAGAGCATGTACATAAGAGAGAACTTTGACCTCCAGCTGTACCTGGGACCAAAGTCTTACCCTGTCCCCCACAGAACCGAAGAACTGGGACATAACTGGAACTTTAACACTGGAACTTTAACACTGGAACTCTTTCAGAAGCAGAGGGTCCATTGTCCAGGAAGATCCAGTGTTGACTCCCCTTTACCATAAATGGTCAGTCTCCAAGATCCTTCAATCAAACCTTGCCCAGCAAACACTTGTGCATACCTGTTCCCCACTATCCCCTTCAAAAACCCACCCTGAATCTTGGATCAGGTAGTTCAGGCTTTTGAACATTAGCTTCCTGTACCCCTGGGTGGCACCATTTATAATAAAATAACCAATCTTTCTCCACTGCAACTCTCGATGTTTAGTGTTTGGCTCTGCTAGTGCTGGATGGTTAGATTCTTTCTCTCCCATAATAGTTTCTGAAACTTTATCTTCCCGAGCAAGTGTTTCCTGGACTAGTAAAATCATATTAATGCAAATAACAAGTTGTGTGGTCATAGATGCTTTTGATTCTCAACTTAAATGTTGAATTCTTGTTTCTTTTGTCCTGAAAATCACACATGTGTCTTTCTATTTTCAAAGAAATACAACTGGAATTTTCTCAATTATTGATCTTGGGTTGTGTTTTATTTAAAGTAATAGCTTGAACATGATCTAGGACCAAAGAATGCCCTGTATAATTTTTTTTCTTTTAAAGAGTATGCATTACTGTAAACTCTCATATTTGAAGCCTGTCAGAGCACTTAGAAACAACATTTCTCTATGTAACATTCCTACAAGATATTTCATTGACAGGGTTGGGGGGATATTATGATAATATTATCTGATGGCTAATATTAAATATCCTTCATGTGCTAACCAAACTGGCAAGAAATACAATTTTCTCTAAAAGAAATTCAAGAAATATCTTTATAAAAAATCCACCTCAGCTTACTCCTTTAATAAATTATACTGATACACCTAAACATATAGATGAGTATTTTAAAATTTCACTTATAAGACAATAATTGGAAATCTTAAAAGTAGTTCTATGTGGTAATAATGTTCATCTTAGTCTGTTAAAGCATAAATTTAAATCATAGTAAAGCTTAACTATGTAATTGTATTAATTAGGGAGAGACTTTTTTTTTGTAAGGAAAATTATTGCATAATTACAGTGCAGAATATATCTACTGAAAATTGTCAGGGAATATTTTCTTTGGTATTTGATTTAGTGCAATTTTATGTACAAAATTTGGTTACCAAGTTTAGGGTTTGAAAACAAAACTTGTACACAAACCACCATTCTGTTTATAACCATAGAACACTAATGTTTGCATTTTATTATAATAAAACCAAAATATACATTAACAATTTTCAATTATTTTAGATTACAAGACTACATTTCTTTTAATATAGGAAAACTATAAATTCAAAATTGATTGCTAACCACTTATAATATCAGAATTAAATTACATAATTAACTGACATATTTGTCCTTTCCCCCCAAATTTTCTATCTCAAACTAAACATAAATATGTTATACTACAAAATATTTAAATGAGAGGTATATGTCATGTACATGTTCCTGTCTTTGCAGTGTCAATGTGTAGCATCTTGGAATTTTAGATCTTATCTTTAATCTCACATGTAGGCTAAATTATTTAAATATTGTGGTCATTTTCTGTGAGAAAAAAAATCTTTCTACAAAAACATTTTACATATCTTTTTTTCCTAAACCATTCTGAATAAGACTAATTCCAAAACATTGTCTAAGACTAATGTAACATTCTAAAGGGAAGCTATTTCAGTTTTGATTTCTATTTGTATTAATGATATACATGAAATGTATATTTAAGTTTAAAATATCAGTGTTTAATGCTTTTGTTCAATTTAATATTTTGCGAACATCTAGATATTAAATTGTCCTTGAAAATTTGATTTTGATAATGTTGAAAAAGGCACTGACCACTGCAAACTTACTGTGTAGTTTAGTCTATATGATTCAGCAGGAACAGAATAATAGCATATAAAGAACAAATATAGCTGAAAAGCAAAAATGAAAAGTAAGACCGTTTTGCAGGCAGCATATTGTAAATGAGCATTATTTTCTTAATAGATTGATGAAATTTTGTGTGAATTATAATTCTACTACTGTAGTAGCTTTTGTAAATTTCTAAATTTCCTATTAATATTATTCCTTCTCTTAAGTAATTTGGTTGTTTTCCAAAAACGTTTTATTCAATAATGTGAATATAGTGTTTTGAGCTCTTTTTCTTTTTTCAGGGGGGAGGGGTGGGTATAAAAGAGTTCTACAAAAATTAATTATCAATTTCTAAACAAACTTAAAATTCCCAATAAATTGAATGTAAATTAATCCAGACAGGCAGAATTCCATTTAGCAGCATAAAATAGCTGGAATGAAATGCAAGTGAAAATATACAAGTCAAAGACATATGTATGCAAAACTGGGAGAAAAATATGAATCTCAGAATAAACATAGACATTTTAAGATCTCCCCATAGAAAGCTAATTTCTAAGCAAATGTATTTGAAGCTATTAACAATAATCTTATTTTTCTTTATTTCAAAGATATTTTGGTAAAACCTTCAGTGGTGAGGAAGTGTATATTGTGTCTCATTTCTAGATTTAATGAATTCACACAGTTCCTCAAAGGCAATTAAAAGGTTAAAAAATTAAACATAGCTTAGATGTCCTCTATCTTTATAAATACACATAAATCTTTGCCTATACTTTGTTTTCTATATGACATTTTATTTTACTAACAATATTTCAAATATATATTTAAATCATTATCATAAATTATTTAGATCCAAAACAAGCTAGAATATTAGTTGTGAAGTAAAATAGGTTTCCCAATTTTTTTTTTTTCCTGAAAGAAGTAATTAAAAAATGGCTTGGACATTCATATTTGAATGAAAACCAAATTTATTTTCATAAGTCAATCCTAACATTTTAGCTTCATGTAGTATTCTCAAAGTCATCCATAATTTGATCATTACGGTCTATATACAAATTTTTGGAAATCTTTAAAAAGTAAAATATGCTCCCACTTATTTGCTTTAAGCTTGCTATGAGTTCCTGGAACATTTTAGCCCAGCAAGTCAATAGTTACAAACACTCTTGATATGATATTCAATTAACAGTCTAATCCTATTACACCTATTATTATGCATTATTTTTTAAAAGAGTGATTTGTGCTGGTTTGCCTTTTTAAAAATCTAAGTTTTCAAATCTTAAGTTTTTCTTACAGTGAAACATCTACAAATATTTAGAAGTTTCCTATCAAAAGGGGTACTTAACCTCATATATCAGTGTGACTACTTTGAGATAGGCAAGCGTTGCAAGTAAAATGAATGTAAGATAGAATGTTTTGAACGTAAAACTAGTCACAGACATGATATTGAACTCTGAAACAAGTTGCCTTCTGATCACATAGATTCTCACAGGCTTTTCTTTCAAGACACGTAGAGTGCATGAGAAATGAGCAATGTCTGCTATTTAATTTTCTGAAAAGTTGCCTTCCCTGTGAGGAAGTGACTAATTTTTCATTTCACACTAAAAAGGGTGTGACAAGGCAAAACAGAAGAAGGCTAAGAGTTTTGTGTTTAAGAAGGAAAGGTGAGTCCTGCTTAAACAGGCAGAAACATACCACGTATATTAAGAGGTAAAGTTAAATTGTAAATATCTGAAAGTGTTAACAAAATATGAAAAATGTTTATGTTGTGAGTTTGTTTTCTTTACATGCGGTAGGCTTATTTATTATTAAATTACTAAAACAACACTACTTGAATTATAGCATATAATCTCAGAAATGCAAAAAGATTGTGTGGAAAAAAAGTCAAAGAGTTAATTTAACCCTTTCCGTTATCAAAATTTTTGCATTTGTTCTATTACAAATATATCTCCCCACTCTCCACCACTGTTGTCTACATAATTCTATTTCTATATATGTATATATTGCTTTTTCTATTCACTCAAATAAAATCCAATATTCAGGAGAGAATAAAGCCAGTAAATGGAAATAATTTATAGAGTATGATGAATTTTTAGAAAAAAGAGGGAAAGTACATACTGAAATCCCATTGGTTGTAAATAAATTTGTCCTCATGTCCCAGGATCCTTTAGAAAATTTACTTTTCCTCAGACTTTTGTTAGCATTTGTTATAATCTGAAACTTTTTTAGCAGATGGATTATAAATTGGCAGCTACTTATACTCTGGTGAATAATGTGCATTACATTTCACCCACTTTATTTGTGACTGTTCTTTCTTTTTATGGGGATATGAGTTTTCCCAAAAGCCAGAATTTATGGTTGTCTTTCCTTCTGTCTCTTAACAGATCCCATCTGCATGCCTTCCTAATAAGATGCAATATATATCATGACGTTTCCCTTATTTTATTAAAATGTTTTCCCATATCTTACTAAAATATTTATTAAGCATTCTGTCCATGTAAAGTTCAGCATACAATCTGAAAAAGTATCACTGAGCACTAACTTCTCTCTGTGAACTTTTACTCCTGACAATCCTAAGGAATTCTAGGAAGAGCATTTATACCCTTAAGTAAATCAAGGTTGTAGTACACTAAATAACCCCCGTGGTCTGAATGAAATAATGCACCTCTCCAAATTCCTAAACCATGCACCAAGAGTGAACGGCTCACTGGGAAAGCTGCTGTTGATAATGTGAGCTGTCTGAATTTGTGTCTTCCCTCCACAAGGTAGTCGGTTCTAGAGTGGAATGACATCTGTTCATAAGAACTTATAACACAACAGCATGATAAATTCTATGCTTAATGGCCATGCAAGGGCAACAAAGCACCTTAGTACAATATCAAATGTGATGCTTGCTTAGCTCACTTATTTACATGACATCATAAATTCAAAAACTCAGAACATAAAACATTTACAAATGTATAAGTCCCTATTTTGGGGATAATTTTGATACACTGCAGGTAAAGTTTAGTTCTTAGAAAACTGGTTCAGATGAATTATTTGCCCTTACTATGCCATATTTGCCATACATAGTCTTATTTGGGTTATTTTTCTTGCGCCTTAGCAAAACTCCATGGAAAACTCTTATGAGTTAGTATAAGGGATGTACAAAACAGAAGACAGTATTTCTGCAGGTAAAAAAATCTTTTCTTCAAATTAAATAAAAAACTACGTGGCCACAGCTCTAGGAAGCTCATCTCTGTGATGTCTTCGATTTCGTTTCTTCTTCATTTCCTGCATATGCTTCCACTTTGGGCTGCCCTTGTTTCGCTGTCTCCGCTTCTCCCTGTGCCACATCTGTTCGCAGTACTGGTCAAGGCTGAAGTTTGGGCTGCTAAGGATTTGGATGTAGTCTTTGTATCTCAACCGTGACTCAGCCAACAGATCTTTGACCTGCCCCTCCTCATGCTCTGCCCTCTGGGTATTTTCCATCTGTTCATTCTCAATGACATTCAAAGTCAGCTTTACTATGGTGTGGATAAAAGTGTGCTCCTGTGCTTTGCAGTAATACGTCCCAGAGTCCTTCTTCTGCAAACTTCGAATCAGTAGCCCATATTCTGTTTTGATGATCCTTTCATCAGGTTTCAACTGCAGAATTGGAAAAATGTAGGTAATAAATGAAAAACAGAGAGGACTATGAGCAAATGAAAACAGGCTACATAGTTTTACTTAGATAAACCTAAAAGATATATTCCCTGTCTCTCTGTCATCAAGCATAATATTGTCAGCCATAGCTGAAGACAGTGAAAAAATTCAGCTGAAGTAATAGCTCCCCAAAATGCACGTTTGCTTCTTATTACATCTAACCGAACTTTTGGAATACAGTTAGTTTTTCTCCCAGTCTACAAATAGGAAGGAAAAGCTATAAAAACTAATGAAGTAAAATTGGAAACTATCAACTGACAACCTTTACAAAGATTTCAGATACTAATTGCCGTTCTACCTGTAATGTAGAATAGAATAATGATTCCAAAGGAATGTACTCCATTTTGAATGATATCACCAAATATCATTCAAATGCTCTGAATAGCATTCAGAAACTCTTAGTGGCGACTTGTTAAAAGTCAAGTGGAAAGGCATGCATATAGCCTTTTGGATGTTAAAGCTGTAAGTGAGCAGGACCATAGTCAGAAGGTTAGCAACATTTAAAGCTGAATTTCCCTTTTTACTCTGGATTGAATTCTGACGCTGTGTGTGTATATGATACTTTAGACTATGCCATTTGTGGAAATAGTTGTCATACCTCAATATACTATAACATGGTAATGTGATTTCAAGTGTGAGAACGCTCAATGAACAAAAAGAACCTCTCCTGAAATGTGATGCTCTTTACTCTTTGAATCAATACTACTGAAAGGCAATTCAAATATTTGAGCTTTCTTGGCCCACAATCTGGTGTGAATAGTGAACCTATCTTCAATAAAACTAAAGGCATGTTTACTGACACAAGAGTCCTGTTTAATGTGAAGTATTGTTAAGTGGCTTGGTATTAAGTAGAATCACAACAACAACAAAGAAGTCTGGAAGATTTCCCAGTTTACACATCTGCCCCTGTATTGTAGACTTTTAGTTGATGAAAATCAAGGAGGCATAAAGACGGCTAAATTAAATTTATTCACAGTGGGTGAACTAAATTCTGCATCTTTATGTGAAAAATATGTAGGAAAAATCCTTCCATTCTAGAAATATGAGAAAGGGAAAAGAAACATCTCTGGCTACAAGCCCAGTTAACTAACAAGTATATGACCAACCACCCTCTGTGCCAGAGAAGTGCAGCTGGCGGGGTACCATGAGAGGCCAAAAGCAGGTCACAGCTCGGATCCCTGGTTAATGAGGCTGAATGGTCTCCAGGCCTGCCTTCGCCCTACACGGAATCCACACCATTAGGGTTTTGTTTGTTTGTTTCTTTTATTTCGACCATTTGGTGAGTAGGGTATATAGTATTTTTTTCTGTGGGATTTATTCTAAAGGGCTAGACATTTTAAAACACAAACTAACCTTGAATTCACTTACATTCTCAGTAACCATAGGAGTCTTGTGCCTAAAATAAATGTGAATTTGAATTGGTACGGTTCTAAAGGCCAATCAGAAACAGAAACATCAATCACACTATATATGTGTGTGTATATATATACACACAGGTATATATGTATGTATATTTTTCCTTTAAATTATTTTACTGTAGAAATTATTTTTTTAGAATATAAATACATCTTAGAACACAAAACATTTACTCCATAGCCTAGATTCTGGTCCCCATCTACTAGGTTTCTGATGATGACTCATTTAACTTTCTAGCTTGGTCTCTCATTTATCAAGTTAGTGACATAGTGCATGGTGTTTTTTTGGGGGGGAGGGGTTAAAAGTAAAGCTCTTTGAAGGTTAAAGTGTGAAGTATTATTAGCAACATTACAGACTACTGCCATGTAGCTGGAGAGGTGATGTTCTGAAGCCTTTATTTCTGTAATTCGCATAATAGAAAATCATCTACGGTTATTAGCATGACAATCAAAGCAGGTAACCTCATTTCCAGTTTATCTTTAGATTTCCTTTTCATAACTGGTATTCTTGCTAATGTTTAAACAGTTTCATGTGGCTTTAAAGATTGTCACAGCTCTGACTCACTACTTTTCATTATTCTCTTTAATCTTCTTACAAGAAGAAATTATGATTTTGATTTCACACGTATTATGCAACACTTTATCATTATATTTGCTATTCTCTTTTTGTATCCTGTTACTCTAAAGTCTGGTTCTCATCCCTCCTATACAGTCTACTTTTGTCCCCACAGGACTCAAGAGTTTCATAGAAACTTGGCACTTAATTATTCCTTTCTTACATAGAATGCTTAATTTTTCTTTGGGTTTGACCTATAGATATAAACCTTGTTTTAATAAATTTTAGGCTTTCTGGATTTAGCTAATGTCTATTAGATCATTTAAGTGATTTTTTTTTCCTAAAATTTAAAAAATATGCCCTTAAAGAAATAGCATCTCTAACAAAATACACTTTGAATTGACATATTTTCATAGGAGTTTTGCAATCTAGAGATAGAAATCTGTGACCTAGAAATTAATTGGTTGATTAACATTTGCCTACTTTACATTCTCATTCTTTGTAATGCTTTCATTCCATGCTGGAATAAGATGCATTATCGGACTGTATCTCCACAGTGAAATGGCGGCACAATCAATTTAGAAGACTCAGCTCCTCTACAAAGAGATAATGTAATCTCTGGCTACTAATTTAAACCCATGGAATTTTCTCCACTCCAGAAATGATAAGTAAAAACTGCTCAGCCTTACAAATCAAAACCATGCTTGAACTGGGGTCGACTATCCATTTGCCTAATGTGAACAAGAGTAATATATTTGGCATTATTAAATGTAGATCTTCAGTGAAGGGTAATTTATTTAAAATAAGGAGAGTAACGTGGAAAGGGACAAAGGACATTTAGGTACTAAGCAGCAGGTGAAGGTCAGGGATTTCGTTTTCTGATAATAGCATCCTAATGGCAATTCCTTTGCAGATAATTCACCTGTCAGTTCTTTCATAGCTAAAGCACTGCACATGTCTTAGAAGTGACTAGGGCTTCAACAAACATAGAAAGAAGACTTATTTTAAAATAATGCTGAGGTAACTGGCTCATTATTTAAAATTTTTAAAAATTATATATATCTAACAGATTAATATCTTTGAGTAAATGTTAATATAAAATGTAAACTATAACTGCAGAAATAAAATGAAATAACTGGAAAAATATATTTTGTTTCACTGGAGAATGAATTTCTAAGTATAATAAGAAACAGATAAAAATCCATAGATTTGGCTATATAAATTATAAAACTTTTGTATGTTAGGAACAGACAAAATTTTTAGAGACATAGAACATAATAAAAGTTATTTACAATATATAGATAACATTAAAATATTAATATCTATAATATGTAAATGCTTGTTAAAATAATTTTTAAAGAAATACATTGATGTAAACTGAGCAAATGACAGGTAAGGCAATTCACCAAATACAATTGAAACCAGTAAGAAACATGAGAAGTTAAGTTCACATCCAGTAATATTTAAAGAAATAGACACTAAAATAACATAATATTTTTTTCATGTCAAACATAATGACTTTCTTAAATAAAAATTTTGCCCCAGGAGTTCAGAAAAAGCACTAATGTGGTGATTTTGATGGGAAATTATCATTAATACTGTTGTTTATCCCCAGCCATAAAGATAATTGAAGTCTTTAACTTACTTATTTTTCTATTAAGTATTTATTCTAAGAAAATGGTTAGAAAAGTAGAGAAAGACTTAGATATAGCAAAATTGATTACTTTTTTAGAAGAAAACATGAGCTATTTAAATAAAACATGGAACATTAATGGATGACTGTGGCATCAGAACAGCAGGGGTGGGGGACAAAAAAACATGGTATTAAAATTGAATGACAATGGGAAATGCTCATAATGTAATGGTTTTTGGAAAAAAGCTGGAATAGACGAATCAAAATAGTATTTGTGCTTATCTATGCTTAGAGGCCTCACAGTTCTGAACGTGTTACAATATTTTCGAAACCATATAAATTGCTTTTATAATAAAAAGAACAAAAAATAAAACAAATACCTACAAAGAGAAAATGAAAATATTTGAAAATGCTTTTAAAATATTTTAAAAATCCACAGGAAAAAATACTACCGCAAATGGCATGAGGTATTGCCTCTTTTATTCATTCAGAGACCGAAAGTTCAACAGAAGCTTGGGGACTTCCAATTAACTCACTAGTTATAGCATAAACATCATCAATTTCAAGCATAGCTTTATAAGAAAGTCAGCAGATAACTGACTCATGACCTCCCCAACAGCACCCAACTGTGAAACAGCTCAGTGAGGAAATATTCTCCCTCTGGCAGAGAATAACCTGGTGACAGCCTCTGTGCCACAGGAGATCCTGGACCCTCCCTCAGGCTGTTTTTGAGTGGAGGAAAGACTCTAAGCTGTGACCTCCTTGGTAAGGAGCAGTGGGTATCCTGCTGGGAAAAATGCTTCAAATCTAGTCTGGATTTTGTCCCCTTCCTCAGCTCAGGAAGCAGTATTGCATATCCTGGACAATGTGTAACTACCTATTTACAAAGATAAATGAAAATACTGGTTGAAATATTAGAGCTAAGATACTTTTAAGTAAAATTCAATAAATACACTATTTCTACTGCATCAAAATTCATGGAGCATGGTACTACCATGCCCATATGATACACTGTTAAGAGATAAACTAACGTAATGCGAAACATTTTTAGGAATATAAAATATGTGAATGCATACATTCGTAGGTAAAAGTATGTATCTACAATTAAGAGATTACCCCAAGTAGAGTACCATATTTTTTTAAAAGTCAG
The DNA here is from genome assembly GCF_000151845.1 of Pteropus vampyrus. Classification (NCBI taxonomy): domain Eukaryota; kingdom Metazoa; phylum Chordata; class Mammalia; order Chiroptera; family Pteropodidae; genus Pteropus; species Pteropus vampyrus. Next base: position 21,732,947 of record NW_011888785.1, on the reverse strand, counting down.
ATTAAATTTGCCATGGGGAAAATAATTATATTTAATTAAAAAGAAATTATCAAACTTCATTAAATATAAATTTAACATTTTAAAATTTAAAATCTAAAAAACTAAAATATTGCAATGTATCTAAAAGAAAATTTGCATGTTAAAAAAACTCAGATAATATTCTTTGAATATTTCTTGGATAAAAAGTAAATGCTTTATGTATAGACATTAAATAAACTTCCATGTCAGATATTTCAATATATATTTGTAAAATAGGACCCTTTTAAAATAAACATTTAATATAAATATGGATATACCATAATCTTAGAATTTATTCATGTCAGTAATAATGAAGAGTCGAGTTTTATTAGAGAAATTTGACATAATAGAGAATGAAGTTATTCTCTTGGTAATTAGTATGTTAAGTATCACCATTTTGATAAAAAAAAATTATTCTTGAAGATCTTCAATGAAGAAAATGATATAGCTTTTTAATGTAATGGCTGAACATATCCTTAAATCAATTTATTATAATAAAATTTGATTCTTCTACACCAAGGTTTCTTAACCTCAGTACCACCAAAACTGGGCCAGATAATTCTTGATTGTGAGAAATTGTGCATTATAGGATGCTTATCATCATTCCCGACCTCTACTTACTAGATGCCAGTAGCACCCTCCACCCACCCACCCAGTTATGACAATCAAGAATGTTGCCAAAAGCAAACATTCTGAGAGCAAAATCACCTGTGGTTGAGAATCACTGTTCTACACCAATGTTTGATTGATTACATATACTATTTTAAATGTTTATAGATTTATAAAGGAGGTTTGTATTTGAGAGAATATTTGGTCCACCTCTTCATATGACAGAGAGTATTACAGAAGTTACAGCCTGCTTATAAACCCTCAGCAGTCAAGCTGCACACACAATCAGTGCTATTTCCCATTTTACACATCCTCCTTGATAGGTTTCTGCAATTTTATATGTGTATTTTACACTTGTGAGTAATCTTTTGCTTTGAAAATCATATTCTTATTTTATTTTCATAATAAATTTGAATTTATTTTTTCACAATATAAAATTCTGGCCCACAGGAGATAGTGATATTACCAGAGAGCAGAAGACCATGTTTCAACTCAAGACATCTAATTCAGAATCCCGTGTTCTTTCCATTACTCTTCACAGTGTCCTTAGTTTAATATTGGGAATTTT